>NW_026600246.1:534847-569847 GCF_029448725.1 Salvelinus fontinalis
TCCATCCTACCTATATCCCCCCACTAGAATCCCCTTTAATGAAGACAGCTTCTCCATCCTACCTATATCCCCCCACTAGAATCCCCTTTAATGAAGACAGCTTCTCCATCCTACCTATATCCCCCCACTAGAATCCCCTTTAATGAAGACAGCTTCTCCATCCTACCTATATCCCCCCACTAGAATCCCCTTTAATGAAGACAGCTTCTCCATCCTACCTATATCCCCCCACTAGAATCCCCTTTAATGAAGACAGCTTCTCCATCCTACTGTATATCCCCCCACTAGAATCCCCTTTAATGAACACAGCTTCTCCATCCTACCTATATCCCCCCACTAGAATCCCCTTTAATGAAGACAGCTTCTCCATCCTACCTATATCCCCCCACTAGAATCCCCTTTAATGAAGACAGCTTCTCCATCCTACCTATATCCCCCCACTAGAATCCCCTTTAATGAAGACAGCTTCTCCATCCTACCTATATCCCCCCACTAGAATCCCCTTTAATGAAGACAGCTTCTCCATCCTAGAGGGGGAAATCAATCATTTCCAGGCTCAGGGACATGTACAGACTAGTACATACTAGTACAGACTAGTACATGTACAGACTAGTACAGACTAGTACAGACTAGTACATGTACAGACTAGTACAGACTAGTACAGACTTGTACAGACTAGTACAGACTAGTACATGTACAGACTAGTACAGACTAGTACAGACTAGTACATGTACAGACTAGTACAGACTAGTACAGACTAGTACAGACTTGTACAGACTAGTACAGACTAGTACATGTACAGACTAGTACAGACTAGTACATGTACAGACTAGTACAGACTAGTACAGACTAGTACATGTACAGACTAGTACAGACTAGTACAGACTAGTACATGCACAGACTAGTACAGACTAGTACATGTACAGACTAGTACAGACTAGTACAGACTAGTACATGTACAGACTAGTACAGACTAGTACATGTACAGACTAGTACAGACTAGTACAGACTAGTACATGTACAGACTAGTACAGACTAGTACAGACTAGTACAGACTAGTACATGTATAGACTCGTACAGACTAGTACAGACTAGTACATGTAAGGGCACTGCGTTCATCCACCTCTGGCCTGCTCGCCTCCCTACCACTGAGGAAGTACAGTTCCCGCTCAGCCCAATCAAAACTGTTCGCTGCTCTGGCACCCCAATGGTGGAACAAACTCCCTCACGACGCCAGGACAGCGGAGTCAATCACCACCTTCCGGAGACACCTGAAACCCCACCTCTTCAAGGAATACCTAGGATAGGATAAAGCAATCCTTCTGCCCCCCCCCCCCCCCTTAAAAGATGTAGATGCACTATTGTAAAGTGGCTGTTCCACTGGATGTCATTAGGTGAATGCACCAATTTGTAAGTCGCTCTGGATAAGAGCGTCTGCTAAATGACTTAAATGTAAATGTAAATGTACAAACTAGTACAGACTAGTACAAACTAGTACAGACTAGTACAGACTAGTACATGTACAGACTCGTACAGACTAGTACAGACTAGTACAGACTAGTACATGTACAGACTAGTACAGACTAGTACATGTACAGACTAGTACAGACTAGTACAGACTAGTACAGACTAGTACAGACTAGTACAGACTAGTACATGTACAGACTAGTACAGACTAGTACATGTACAGACTAGTACAGACTAGTACATGTACAGACTAGTACAGACTAGTACAGACTAGTACATGTACAGACTAGTACAGACTAGTACAGACTAGTACAGACTACATGCTTTGACTATAGCAAGATGTGTGACCTGTTGCCACAAGAAAAGGGCAACCAGTGAAGAACAAACACCATTGTAAACACAACCCATATTTATGCTTATTTATTTTCCCTTTTGTACTTTAACTATTTGCACATCGTTACAACACTGTATATAGACATAATATGACATTTGTAATGTCTTTATTCTTTTGCAACTTCTGTGAGTGTAATGTTTGCTGTTCATATCTATTGTTTATTTCACTTGTGTGTATTATCTATTTCACATGCTTTGGCAATGTTAACATATGTTTCCCATGCCAATAAAGCCCCTTGAATTGACTTGAATTGAGAGGGGGAGTAGAGAGGATAGAGAGATAGGGAGATGTCTGTGTGTGTTACCTGGAAGCGGTACGGAGAGTCATCAGATCTCAGGAGTAGAGAGGATAGAGAGATAGAGAGATGTCTGTGTGTGTTACCTGGAAGGAGTAGAGAGGATAGAGAGATAGGGAGATGTCTGTGTGTGTTACCTAGAAGCGGTAAGGAGAGTCATCAGATCTCAGTAGTAGAGAGGATAGAGAGATAGGGAGATGTCTGTGTGTGTTACCTGGAAGCGGTAAGGAGAGTCATCAGATCTCAGTAGTAGAGAGGATAGAGAGATAGGGAGATGTCTGTGTGTGTTACCTAGAAGCGGTACGGAGAGTCATCAGATCTCAGGAGTAGAGAGGATAGAGAGATAGGGAGATGTCTGTGTGTGTTACCTGGAAGGAGTAGAGAGGATAGAGAGATAGGGAGATGTCTGTGTGTGTTACCTGGAAGCGGTAAGGAGAGTCATCAGATCTCAGTAGTAGAGAGGATAGAGAGATAGGGAGATGTCTGTGTGTGTTACCTGGAAGCGGTAAGGAGAGTCATCAGATCTCAGTAGTAGAGAGGATAGAGAGATAGGGAGATGTCTGTGTGTGTTACCTGGAAGCGGTACGGAGAGTCATCAGATCTCAGTAGTAGAGAGGATAGAGGATAGAGAGATGTCTGTGTGTGTTACCTGGAAGCGGTAAGGAGAGTCACCAGATCTCAGTAGTAGAGAGGATAGAGAGATAGGGAGATGTCTGTGTGTGTTACCTGGAAGCGGTAAGGAGAGTCATCAGATCTCAGTAGTAGAGAGGATAGAGAGATAGGGAGATGTCTGTGTGTGTTACCTGGAAGCGGTACGGAGAGTCATCAGATCTCAGTAGTAGAGAGGATAGAGGATAGAGAGATGTCTGTGTGTGTTACCTGGAAGCGGTAAGGAGAGTCATCAGATCTCAGTAGTAGAGAGGATAGAGAGATAGGGAGAAGTCTGTGTGTGTTACCTGGAAGCGGTACGGAGAGTCATCAGATCTCAGTAGTAGAGAGGATAGAGGATAGAGAGATGTCTGTGTGTGTTACCTGGAAGCGGTAAGGAGAGTCACCAGATCTCAGTAGTAGAGAGGATAGAGAGATAGGGAGATGTCTGTGTGTGTTACCTGGAAGGAGTAGAGAGGATAAAGAGATAGGGAGATGTCTGTGTGTGTTACCTGGAAGCGGTACGGAGAGTCATCAGATCTCAGTAGTAGAGAGGATAGAGAGTTAGGGAGATGTCTGTGTGTGTTACCTGGAAGCGGTAAGGAGAGTCATCAGATCTCAGTAGTAGAGAGGATAGAGAGTTAGGGAGATGTCTGTGTGTGTTACCTGGAAGGAGTAGAGAGGATAGAGAGATAGGGAGATGTCTGTGTGTGTTACCTGGAAGGAGTAGAGAGGATAGAGAGATAGGGAGATGTCTGTGTGTGTTACCTAGAAGGAGTAGAGAGGATAGAGAGATAGGGAGATGTCTGTGTGTGTTACCTGGAAGCGGTAAGGAGAGTCATCAGATCTCAGTAGTAGAGAGCGCGGCTCCTTCAGAGGATAGATGTACCCGTACTGCACCAGGAGTCCTCCCAGGTGGCGCGCCTCTACACACACATTTCGATGTGAATTTGATCGGCCAAAAAGTGACATATTGCAGCTTTAAGATAAATATATAGTATAAAACTAGAAATAGTGACGGGAGAAATACATCCACAGTGAATAAGGAAGAACAAGACTTACCTTCCTCTGTTATGTTGTATTTCTGAATCAGCCACTCAATGACATCGTTACCTAAAGAGAAAGAGACATTAGCCCCGTTTACACCTGGTTCTAACATGCATCCTTTGTCCTGATCTGGTCCACATGCTGATTGTGCCCACGGTTCCAGATAGGTGAAGACGATTAAAAGAGGCATTGTGATCAGATCTTCCTGACCCCCTCCGGAGGTAGTCAGGGACCCGTCGTGTCTAGATAAATACCAAGTGTAGACGGATCTGGATAAATGCCAAGTGTAGATGGATCTGGATAAATGCCAAGTGTAGATGGATCTGGATAAATGACAAGTGTAGATGGATCTGGATAAATGACAAGTGTAGATGGATCTGGATAAATGCCAAGTGTAGATGGATCTGGATAAATACCAGATGGATCTGGATAAATACCAAGTGTAGATGGATCTGGATAAATACCAAGTGTAGATGGATCTGGATAAATACCAAGTGTAGATGGATCTAGATAAATACCAAGTGTAGATGGATCTGGATAAATACCAAGTGTAGATGGATCTGGATAAATACCAGATGGATCTGGATAAATACCAAGTGTAGATGGATCTGGATAAATACCAAGTGTAGATGGATCTGGATAAATGACAAGTGTAGATGGATCTGGATAAATACCAGATGGATCTGGATAAATACCAAGTGTAGATGGATCTGGATAAATACCAAGTGTAGATGGATCTGGATAAATACCAGATGGATCTGGATAAATACCAAGTGTAGATGGATCTGGATAAATACCAAGTGTAGATGGATCTGGATAAATACCAGATGGATCTGGATAAATACCAAGTGTAGATGGATCTGGATAAATACCAAGTGTAGATGGATCTGGATAAATGAAAATGAAATGAATGAAAATGAAAATAAACGGATCTATATAATAAATAAATAAATATTAAATGTGAACCTAGAGGTCATGGTGGGTGGTATAACAGTGATGAGGACCTAGAGGTCATGGTGGGTGGTATAACAGTGATGAGGACCTAGAGGTCATGGTGGGTGGTATAACAGTGATGAGGTCATGGTGGGTGGTATAACAGTGATGAGGACCTAGAGGTCATGGTGGGTGGTATAACGGTGATGAGGACCTAGAGGTCATGGTGGGTGGTATAACAGTGATGAGGACCTAGAGGTCATGGTGGGTGGTATAACAGTGATGAGGACCTAGAGGTCATGGTGGGTGGTATAACAGTGATGAGGACCTAGAGGTCATGGTGGGTGGTATAACAGTGATGAGGACCTAGAGGTCATGGTGTGTGGTATAACGGTGATGAGGACCTAGAGGTCATGGCGTGGTAACCTAGGTAACCTACCGGTCATGGCGTGTGGTATAACGGTGATGAGGAGTCTCTGGTTTCTCATCTTCATCCCCATGTCAGGATCTTGCATCGCTACGATCACTCTCTCCATCTACACACACACACACACACACACACACACACACACACACACACACACACACACACACACACACACACACACACACACACACACACACACACACACACACACACACACACACACACACACACACACACACACACACACACACACATAGCGGTTAGGGAGTAGGGGTTAGGCTTTAGGGATATGGGGTAGGGGTTAGGGAGTAGTGCTTAGGGAGTAGGGTTAGGCTTTAGGGATATGGGGTAGGGGTTAGGGAGTAGTGCTTAGGGAGTAGGGTTAGGCTTTAGGGATATGTGGTAGGGGTTAGGGAGTAGTGGTTAGGGAGTAGGGTTAGGCTTTCTTGATAGGGTTTAGGGGATAGAGGTTAGGGAGTAGGGGTTAGGGGATAGCGGTTAGGGGATAGCGGTTATGGGGTAGGGGTTAGTGTTATGTAGTAGGGAATAGGGGTTAGGGAGTAGGGGTTAGGGTTTAGGGGTTGGGATAGGGTTTCGGGAGTAGGGGTTAAGGAGTAGGGGTTAGGGATAGGGGTTAGGGTTATGGAGTAGGGAGTAGGGGTTAGGGATAGGGGTTAGGGTTATGGAGTAGGGAGTAGGGGTTAGGGAGTAGGGGTTAGGGAGTAGGGGTTAGGGTTTAGGGGTTAGGGTTTAGGGGTTGGAGATAGGGTTTCGGGAGTAGGGGTTAAGGAGTAGGGTTAGGGATAGGGGTTAGGGTTTAGGGGTTAGGGGTTAGAGTTATGGAGTAGGGAGTAGGGGTTAGGGAGTAGGGAGTAGGGGTTAGGGTTTAGGGGCTAGGGATAGGGTTTCTGGGTTAGGGTTATGGAGTAGGGGTTAGTTGTTAGGGAGTAGGGGTTAGGGGTTAGGGATATGGGTTCAGGTTTAGGGGTTAGGGTTATGGAGTAGGGAGTAGGGGTTAGGGTTATGGAGTAGGGAGTAGGGGTTAGGGATAGGGTTTCGGGAGTAGGGGTTAGGGAGCAGGGGTTAGGGTTTAGGGGTTAGGGACAGGGTTTTCGGGAGTAGGGGGTTAGGGAGTAGGGGGTTAGGGAGTAGGGGTTAGGGATAGGGGTTAGGGTTTAGGGGTTAGGGTTATGGAGTAGGGAGTAGAGGTTAGCGGTAATGGGGTAGGGGTTTAGGGATAGGGTTAGGGATATGGAGTAGGGAGTAGGGAGTAGGGGTTAGGAAGTAGGAGTTAGGGATAGGGGTTAGGAAGTAGGGGTTAGGGGTTAGGGGTAGGGAGCAGGGGTTAGGGAGTAGGGGTTAGGGTTTAGGAAGTAGGGGTTAGGGTTTAGGGGATAGGGAGTAGGAGTTAGGGTTAGGGAGTAGGAGTTAGGGTTAAGGGATAGGGTTTAGGGAGTAGGGGTTAGGGTTTAGGGGTTAGGGAGTAGGGGTTAGGGTTATGGAGTAGGGGTTAGGGGTTAGGGTGTAGGGGTTAGGGTTTAGGGGATAGGGAGTAGGAGTTAGGGTTAGGGAGTAGGAGTTAGGGTTAAGGGATAGGGTTTAGGGAGTAGGGGTTAGGGTTTAGGGAGTAGGGTTATGGTTATGGTTTAGGGAGTAGGAGTAGGGGATAGGGTTTAGGGAGTAGAGGTTAGGGAGTAGGGGTTAGGGATAGGGTTTAGGGAGTAGGGTTTAGGGAGTAGGGGTTAGGGAGAAGGGAGTATTGGTTAGGGTGTAGGGGTTAGCGTTTAGGGTTAGGGTTTAGGGGTTAGGGATAGGGTTTAGGGGTTAGGGGATAGGGAGTAGGAGTTAGGGTTAGGGGATAGGGTTTAGGGAGTAGGGTTATGGTTATGGTTTAGGGAGTAGGGGTTAGGGAGTAGGGGATAGGGTTTAGGGAGTAGAGGTTAGGGAGTAGGGGTTAGGGATAGGGTTTAGGGAGTAGGGTTTAGGGAGTAGGGGTTAGGGAGAAGGGAGTATTGGTTAGGGTGTAGGGGTTAGGGAGTAGGGGTTAGCGTTTAGGGTTAGGGTTTAGGGGTTAGGGATAGGGTTTAGGGGATAGGGGTGAGGGATTAGGGGTTAGGGTTTAGGGGTTAGGGTTTAGGGGTTAGGGATAGGGTTTAGGGAGTAGGGGTTAGGGATAGGGTTTAGGGAGTAGGGTTTAGGGAGTAGGGGTTAGGGAGAAGGGAGTATTGGTTAGGGAGTAGGGGTTAGGGAGTAGGGGTATTGGTTAGGGTGTAGGGGTAGGGAGTAGGGGTTAGCGTTTAGGGTTAGGGTTTAGGGGTTAGGGATAGGGTTTAGGGGATAGGGTTGAGGGATTAGGGGTTAGGGTTTAGGGAGTAACAATCCAAGATGGCGTAGCAGTGCAGACGTGGTTTGTTGTTCTCCCATGTACATTTTGTATTTTTCGTCTTTTTTGTATATATTTCAATTTATTTTCAACCTCTTTTCCATTTTTAGATTAAATATACATTCCGGTCACCCGCCTCACCCAATTCGATCCGGATCTGCTATTTTTAGACCTTACAGCCAGAACCTCCATCAGCAGCTAGCCATCAGAAGCTAACCATCAGCAGCTAGCTATCAGAACCTCCATCAGCAGCTAGCCATCAGAAGCTAACCATCAGCAGCTAGCCATCAGAAGCTAACCATCAGCAGCTAGCCATTAGAAGCTAACCATCAGCAGCTAGCCATCAGAAGCTAGCCATCAGAAGCTAGCCATCAGAAGCTAGCCATCAGCAGCTAGCCATCAGAAGCTAACCATCAGCAGCTAGCCATCAGAAGCTAACCACCAGCAGCTAGCCATCAGAAGCTAACCATCAGAAGCTAGCCATCAGCAGCTAGCCATCAGAAGCTAACCATCAGCAGCTAGCCATCAGCAGCTAGCCATCAGAAGCTAACCATCAGAAGTTAACCATCAGAAGCTAACCATCAGAAGCTAACCATCAGCAGCTAACCATCTGAAGCTAGCCATCTGAAGCTAACCATCAGCAGTTAACCATCAGAAGCTAACCATCAGCAGCTAACCATCAGAAGCTAACCATCAGCAGCTAGCCATCTGAAGCTAACCATCAGCAGCTAGCCATCAGAAGCTAACCATCAGAAGCTAACCATCAGCAGCTAGCCATCAGCAGCTAGCCATCTGAAGCTAACCATCAGCAGCTACTCATCAGAAGCTAACCATCAGCAGCTAGCCATCAGAAGGTTGAGGGCACAGCGGATCGAGTTACACCAGCAGACCAGTCGTGGTGGTACGGCGGGCGCCGTGTCTCCCGCTTGCTAGCGTAGTAACGACTACCCCGGCTTCCCTGTTCCATCTATTGCTGTTCACTGGACCCTATGCTCACTTGGCTACATAGCTGATGCCTGCTGGACGGTTCATTAATCATCGGGGCAAAGGCCGGGTTGAGGGCACAGCGGATCGAGTTCCATCAGCAGACCAGTCGTGGTGGTACGCCGTGTCTCCCGCTTGCTAGCGTAGTAACGACTACCCCGGCTTCCCTGTTCCCTCTATTGCTGTTCACTGGACCCTATGCTCACTTGGCTACATAGCTGATGCCTGCTGGACTGTTCATTAATCATCGGGGCAAAGGCCGGGTTGAGGGCACAGCGGATCGAGTTCCACCAGCAGACCAGTCGTGGTGGTACGCCGTGTCTCCCACTTGCTAGCGTAGTAACGACTACCCCGGCTTCCCTGTTCCCTCTATTGCTGTTCACTGGACCCTATGCTCACTTGGCTACATAGCTGATGCCTGCTGGACTGTTCATTAATCATCGGGGCAAAGGCCGGGTTGAGGGCACAGCGGATCGAGTTCCACCAGCAGACCAGTCGTGGTGGTACGCCGTGTCTCCCGCTTGCTAGCGTAGTAACGACTACCCCGGCTTCCCTGTTCCCTCTATTGCTGTTCACTGGACCCTATGCTCACTTGGCTACATAGCTGATGCCTGCTGGACGGTTCATTAATCATCGGGGCAAAGGCCGGGTTGAGGGCACAGCGGATCGAGTTACATCAGCAGACCAGTCGTGGTGGTACGGCGGGCGCCGTGTCTCCAGCTTGCTAGCGTAGTAACGACTACCCCGGCTTCCCTGTTCCATCTATTGCTGTTCACTGGACCCTATGCTCACTTGGCTACATAGCTGATGCCTGCTGGACGGTTCATTAATCATCGGGGCAAAGGCCGGGTTGAGGGCACAGCGGATCGAGTTCCACCAGCAGACCAGTCGTGGTGGTACGCCGTGTCTCCCGCTTGCTAGCGTAGTAACGACTACCCCGGCTTCCCTGTTCCATCTATTGCTGTTCACTGGACCCTATGCTCACTTGGCTACATAGCTGATGCCTGCTGGACGGTTCATTAATCATCGGGGCAAAGGCCGGGTTGAGGGCACAGCGGATCGAGTTCCACCAGCAGACCAGTCGTGGTGGTACGCCGTGTCTCCCGCTTGCTAGCGTAGTAACGACTACCCCGGCTTCCCTGTTCCATCTATTGCTGTTCACTGGACCCTATGCTCACTTGGCTACATAGCTGATGCCTGCTGGACGGTTCATTAATCATCGGGGCAAAGGCCGGGTTGAGGGCACAGCGGATCGAGTTACATCAGCAGACCAGTCGTGGTGGTACGCCGTGTCTCCCGCTTGCTAGCGTAGTAACGACTACCCCGGCTTCCCTGTTCCATCTATTGCTGTTCCCTGGACCCTATGCTCACTTGGCTACATAGCTGATGCCTGCTGGACTGTTCATTAATCATCGGGGCAAAGGCCGGGTTGAGGGCACAGCGGATCGAGTTACATCAGCAGACCAGTCGTGGTGGTACGCCGTGTCTCCCGCTTGCTAGCGTAGTAACGACTACCCCGGCTTCCCTGTTCCCTCTATTGCTGTTCACTGGACCCTATGCTCACTTGGCTACATAGCTGATGCCTGCTGGACTGTTCATTAATCATCGGGGCAAAGGCCGGGTTGAGGGCACAGCGGATCGAGTTACATCAGCAGACCAGTCGTGGTGGTACGCCGTGTCTCCCGCTTGCTAGCGTAGTAACGACTACCCCGGCTTCCCTGTTCCCTCTATTGCTGTTCACTGGACCCTATGCTCACTTGGCTACATAGCTGATGCCTGCTGGACTGTTCATTAATCATCGGGGCAAAGGCCGGGTTGAGGGCACAGCGGATCGAGTTACACCAGCAGACCAGTCGTGGTGGTACGCCGTGTCTCCCGCTTGCTAGCGTAGTAACGACTACCCCGGCTTCCCTGTTCCATCTATTGCTGTTCACTGGACCCTATGATCACTTGGCTACATAGCTGATGCCTGCTGGACTGTTCATTAATCATCGGGGCAAAGGCCGGGTTGAGGGCACAGCGGATCGAGTTACATCAGCAGACCAGTCGTGGTGGTACGCCGTGTCTCCCGCTTGCTAGCGTAGTAACGACTACCCCGGCTTCCCTGTTCCCTCTATTGCTGTTCACTGGACCCTATGATCACTTGGCTACATAGCTGATGCCTGCTGGACTGTTCAGTAATCACAGTACTCCATTTATTTATTAAAATGTTTATCTGTCGGCCCCAGCCACGAACTCAGGCCCTGTGTGTAGTTAACCGACCCTCTCTGCCCATTCATCGCCATTTTACCTGTTGTTGTTGTCTTAGCTAGCTCTCCCAATCTACACCTCTGATTGATTTATGTCTCTCTCAAATGTCAATATGCCTTGTATACTGTTGTTTAGGATAGTTATCATTCTTTTAGTTCACTGCGGAGCCCCGAGTCCCACTCAACATACCTCAGATACCTCTTTTGTCCCACCTCCCACACATGCGGTCACCTCACACAGCATAACTAGTGCGTCCAGAGATGCAATCTCTCTTATCATCACTCAATGCCTAGGTTTACCTCCACTGTACCCGCACCCCACCATACCCCTGTCTGTACATTATTCCCCGAATCTATTCTACCACGCCCAGAAATCTGCTCCTTTCATTCTCTGTTCACAACGCACTAGACGACCAGTTCAGATAGCCTTTAGCCGTACCCTTATCCTACTCCTCCTCTGTTCCTCGGGTGATGTGGAGGTTAAACCCGGCTCTGTGTGTCCCCAGGCACTCTCATTTGTTGACTTCTGTCACCGAAAAAGCTTTGGTTTCATGCATGTTAACATCAGAAGCCTCCTCCCTAAATTTGTTTTACTCACTGCTTTAGCACACTCCGCCAACAATGATGTCCTAGCAGTGTCCGAATCCTGGTTTAGGAAGGCCACCAACACTAAAACTACAACATTTTCCTTCAAGATAGAACTGCCAAAGGGGGAGGAGTTGCAATCTACTGCAGAGATAGCCTGCAAAGTTCTGTCATACTATCCAAGTCTATGCCCAGACAGTTCTAGCTTCTAATTTTTAAAATTAATCTCTCCAGAAATAAGTCTCTCATTGTTGACGCCTGTAATAGACCCCCCTCAGCTCCCAGCTGTTCCCTGGACACCATATGTGAATTGATTGCCCCCCCCCCATCTATCTTCAGAGTTTGTTCTGTTAGGTGACCTAAACTGGGATGTGCTTAACACCCCGGCCATCCTACAATCTAAACTAGATGCCCTCAATCTCACACAAATTATCAACGAACCCACCAGGTACAACCTGTCCGGACCTCTATGGGGGTACCACAGGGTTCAATTCTCGGGCCGACTCTCTTCTCTGTATATATCAACGATGTCGCTCTTGCTTCGGGTGACTCCCTGATCCACCTCTACGCAGACGACACCATTTTGTATACATCTGGTCCTTCTTTAGACACTGTGTTAACAAACCTCCAAACGAGCTTCAATGCCATACAACTCTCCTTCCGTGGCCTCTAACTGCTCTTAAATTCTAGTAAAACTAAGTGCATGCTTTTCAACCGATCGCTGCCTGCACCCGCCCGCCCGACTAGCATCACTACTCTGGACGGTTCTGACTTAGAATATGTGGACAACTACAAATACCTAGGTGTCTGGCTAGACTGTAAACTCTCCTTCCAGACGCATATTAAACATCTCCAATCCAAAATAAAATCTAGAATCGGCTTCCTATTTCGCAACAAAGCCTCCTTTACTCACGCCGCCAAACTAACCCCGTAAAATGACTATCCTACCGATCCTCGACTTCGGCGATGTCATTTACAAAATAGCCTCCAATACTACTCAGCAAATTGGATACTGTCTATCACAGAGCCATCCGTTTTGTCACGAAATCCCCATATACCACCTACCACTGTGACCTGTATGCTCTAGTCGGCTGGCCCTCGCTACATATTCGTCGCCAGACCCACTGGTTCCAGGTCATCTATAAGTCTATGCTAGGTCAAGCTCTGCCTTATCTCAGCTCACTGGTCACGATAACAACACCCACCCGTAGCACGCGCTCCAGCAGGTATATCTCACTGGTCATCCCCAAAGCCAACACCTCTTTGGCCGCCTTTCCTTCCGTTCCATGACTGGAACGAATTGCAAAAATCGCTGAAGTTGGAGACTTATATTTCCCTCACTAACTTTAAACATCAGCTATCTGAGCAGCTAACCGATCGCTGCAGCTGTACATAGCCCATCTGTAAATAGCCCACCCAATCTACCTACCTACCTCATCCCCATTTTGTTTTTAATTTACTTTCTGCTCTTTTGCACACCAGTATTTCTACTTGCACATCATCATCTGCTCATCTATCACTCCAGTGTTAATTTGCTAAATTGTAATTACTTCGCTACTATGGCCTATTTATTGCCTTACCTCCTCGCCATTTGCACATACTGTATATAGACTTTCTTCTTTTTCTACTGTATTATTGATGGTATGTTTGTTTATTCCATGTGTAACTCTGTGTTGTTTTTGTTGCACTGCTTTGCTCTTATCTTGGCCAGGTCGCAGTTTTAAATGAGAACTTGTTCTCAACTGGCCTACCTGGTTAAATAAAGGTGAAATAAAATAAAAACTGGAGTAGGGGTTAGGGAGTAGGGGTTAGGGTTTAGGGGATAGGGTTTAGGGTGTAGGGGTTAGGGAGTAGGGGTTAGGGTTTAGGGGATAGGGTTTAGGGTGTAGAGGTTAGGGAGTAGGGGTTAGGGAGTAGGGGATAGGGAGTAGGGGATAGGGGTTAGGGAGTAGGGGTTAGGGAGTAGGGGTTAGGGAGTAGGGGATAGGGAGTAGGGGATAGGGGTTAGGGAGTAGGGGTTAGGGAGTAGGGGATAGGGGTTAGGGTGTAGGGGTTAGGGAGTAGGGGATAGGGTTTAGGGTGTAGGGGTTAGGGGCAGTGTTCAAGGTTAGTAGTAAGGTGTAGGGGTAGTGCGTAGGGGTTAGTGTAGGTACGGTACCTTTCTGAGGCAATACATCTGCTCCCTCTGAGCTCCTCCTTTAGTCAGCGTGTTGATGGTCATCTTCTCTCTCTCCGTCTCTCTCTCTCCGTCTCTCTCTCTCCGTCTCTCTCTATATATCTCTCTCTCTCTCCGTCTCTCTCTATATATCTCCGTCTCTCTCTCTCCGTGTCTCTCTGTCTCTCTCTCTCCGTGTCTCTCTATATATCTCTCTCTCTCTCCGTCTCTCTCTATATATCTCCGTCTCTCTCTCTCCGTGTCTCTCCGTCTCTCTCTCTCCGTGTCTCTCCGTCTCTCTCTCTCCGTGTCTCTCCGTCTCTCTCTATATATCTCCGTCTCTCTCTATATATCTCTCCCTACCTCCCTCTCTCTCTCTATTTCTCTATCCTATATGTATCTCTCTTTCTCTCTTTAGCTCTCTCCGTCTCTCTCTCTATCTCTCTATCCCCTCTCTATATATCTCTCTTTCTCTCTTTAACTGTCTCCGTCTCTCTCTCTCTTTCAGTAGAAGTGCTGTCTAGATGTCTCTGTCTGTTTTCAGTAATCTGAGGTAGCAGGCAGCAGCGGGACAGTAAAGTGCAGAAATCAACCGAGCTGCACGAGAGCACTAAGTATCCAGCCCCCTCCCTCTCTTTCTCCATCCACATTTTATCTCTCTCTCTCTCTCTCTCTCTCTCTCTCTCTCTCTCTCTCTCTCTCTCTCTCTCTCTCTCTCTCTCTCTCTCTCTCTCTCTCTCTCCATCCCCTCCCCCTTCTATCTCTCTCTTTCCATCCACCCTCTCTCTCTCATCCCCCTTCTATCTCTCTCTCTCTCTCTCTCTCTCTCTCTCTCTCTCTCTCTCTCTCTCTCACTCCATCCCCTCCCCCTTCTATCTCACTCTCTCATCCCCTCCCCCTTCTATCTCTCTCTCTCTCTCTCTCTCTCTCTCTCTCTCTCTCTCTCTCTCTCTCTCACTCCATCCCCTCCCCCTTCTATCTCTCAGACTGGTGATGCTGCCATTCTGCGGATTAATGAGGATTATATTATATTGCATATTTATTAATTCATTTATGTTCACCATTGAAACATTTATGATATGGGAATGTTAAAAGACATCATCATAAGTTGTATTACTTTATTAATATATGAATATATTTAGTAGATACATTTATGTTAGGAATACTTTATTAATAAATTTAGTAGGTATATTTATGTTAGTAATACTTTATTAATATATGAATATATTTAGTAGATACATTGATGTTAGCAATACTTTATTAATATATGAATATATTTAGTAGATACATTTATGTTAGGAATAGTTTATTAATATATTTAGTAAGTATATATATGTTAGGAATACTTTATTAATATATTTTGTAGATACATTTATGTTAGGAATACTTTATTAATATATTTAGTAGGTATATTTATGTAAGGAATACTTTATTAATATATTTAGTAGGTATATTTATGTTAGGAATACTTTATTAATATATTTAGTAGATACATTTATGTTAGTAATACTTTATTAATATATTTTGTAGATACATTTATGTTAGGAATACTTTATTAATATATTTAGTAGGTATATTTATGTTAGGAATACTTTAATAATATATTTAGTAGGTATATTTATGTTAGTAATACTTTATTAATATATTTAGTAGGTATATTTATGTTAGGAATACTTTAATAATATATTTAGTAGGTATATTTATGTTAGTAATACTTTATTAATATATTAAGTATTTAGTAGGTATATTTATGTTAGTAATACTTTATTAATATATTAAGTATTTAGTAGGTATATTTATGTTAGTAATACTTTATTAATATATTAAGTATTTTCTAAGGCTCATCATCCAGGCAGCAGTGTTAGGGTAACCTAGGCAGCAGCCTTACCACACCACAGAGTAGTTACAAACAAGAAAGTAGTCCCAGGGCGCTAGGAGAGAGAAAGTAGTCCCAGGGCGCTAGGAGAGAGAAAGTAATCCCTGAGCAGCCGCCTCGCCCCCAGGTCTTCTTCCACTGATACTTCTAGCCCTGTTCCTAGGATACTAGTTCCACTGCTGTCAGACCTAAGAAACTAGTTTCATACACACCAGGTGCATCTTAAAGGGCTCCCAAGTGGCACAGCGGTCTAAGGCACTGCATCTCAGTGCAAGACGTGTCACTACAGTCCCTGGTTCAAATCCAGGCTGTATCACATCCGTCCGTGATTGGGAGTCCCATAGGGCGGTGCACAATTGGCCCAGCGTCGCTGAGGTAGGCCGTCATTGTAAATAAGACTTTGTTCTTAACTGCCTTGCCTCGTTAAATAAAGGTTAAGTTAAAATATATATAAAACCTTTTTAAAGCTTGGGAACAACTACTATGTATTATCTAATCCTCTTTAGTCTGGATGTTTCAATGTGGACTTCATACATACTGAATCTATTAGCAGAATTACTGTCCTACCTCAGTTAGCTATATGTATGTGGACTTCATACATACTGAATCTATTAGCAGAATTACTGTCCTACCTTAGTTAGCTATATGTATGTGGACTTCATACATACTGAATCTATTAGCAGAATTACTGTCCTACCTCAGTTAGCTATATGTATGTGGACTTCATACATACTGAATCTATTAGCAGAATTACTGTCCTACCTCAGTTAGCTATGAAATCGCTAGCTAAATGTATGTGGACTTCATACATACTGAGTCTATTAGCAGAATTACTGTCCTACCTCAGTTAGCTATATGTATGTGGACTTCATACATGCTGAATCTATTAGCAGAATTACTGTCCTACATCAGTTAGCTATGAAATCGCTAGCTAAATGTATGTGGACTTCATACATACTGAATCTATTAGCAGAATTACTGTCCTACCTCAGTTAGCTATGAAATCGCTAGCTATATGTATGTGGACTTCATACATACTGAATCTATTAGCAGAATTACTGTCCTACCTCAGTTAGCTATGAAATCACTAGCTATATGTATGTGGACTTCATACATACTGAATCTATTAGCAGAATTACTGTCCTACCTCAGTTAGCTATGAAATCACTAGCTATATGTATGTGGACTTCATACATACTGAATCTATTAGCAGAATTACTGTCCTACCTCAGTTAGCTATATGCATGTGGACTTCATACATACTGAGTCTATTAGCAGAATTACTGTCCTACCTCAGTTAGCTATGAAATCACTAGCTATATGTATGTGGACTTCATACATACTGAATCTATTAGCAGAATTACTGTCCTACCTTAGTTAGCTATATGTATGTGGACTTCATACATGCTGAATCTATTAGCAGAATTACTGTCCTACCTCAGTTAGCTATATGTATGTGGACTTCATACATACTGAATCTATTAGCAGAATTACTGTCCTACCTCAGTTAGCTATGAAATCACTAGCTATATGTATGTGGACTTCATACATACTGAGTCTATTAGCAGAATTACTGTCCTACCTCAGTTAGCTATGAAATCGCTAGCTATATGTATGTGGACTTCATACATACTGAATCTATTAGCAGAATTACTGTCCTACCTCAGTTAGCTATGAAATCGCTAGCTATATGTATGTGGACTTCATACATACTGAATCTATTAGCAGAATTACTGTCCTACCTCAGTTAGCTATGAAATCGCTAGCTATATGTATGTGGACTTCATACATACTGAGTCTATTAGCAGAATTACTGTCCTACCTCAGTTAGCTATATGTATGTGGACTTCATACATACTGAATCTATTAGCAGAATTACTGTCCTACCTCGGTTAGCTATGAAATCGCTAGCTATATGTATGTGGACTTCATACATACTGAGTCTATTAGCAGAATTACTGTCCTACCTCAGTTAGCTATATGTATGTGGACTTCATACATACTGAATCTATTAGCAGAATTACTGTCCTACCTCAGTTAGCTATATGTATGTGGACTTCATACATACTGAGTCTATTAGCAGAATTACTGTCCTACCTCAGTTAGCTATGAAATCGCTAGCTTGAAAGCGACTGTTTTTCTGGAAGCTGTGCTTTTTCAATTTTCCCCACACTTCCCCCCACGTGGGCCAGCCCCCCTAGCAATTTGAGTTCTAGCCAATGAGCTTCAGCCCCTCGCCATTTGAGTGACAGCTAGCAAGATGCACACGCAGCGGAGCGAGACCAATGAAGTGGTGTACATATGTGATGTGTTACTCAATTTTCGGCTTTTGGCTCGTGGGCGCTACTTTAAGAATGACTGGTAAGTATAGAAAGGTACCGGAGAATCTCTTTAACAATTAATAACTTCTTATGGCTGCAATCCCGGTAACGGGATCGATATGACAACAGCCAGTGAAAGTGCAGGGCGCCAAATTCAAAGAATGGTCGGGTCATGGCATACCTGACTAATTCCCCTCTCATTCGGTAACCCTTCACAGTAGAGGCATCAGCCAAAGTTCTACAGACTGTTGACATCTAGTGGAAGCCGTAGGAAGTGCAAACTCATCCACATCTCGCTGTGATTTCAATGGGATCTTGGTTGAAACTCGACTAGCCTCAGAATTTCCACTTCCTGTTTGGATTGTTTCTCATGTTTTTGCCTGTCATATGAGTTCTATTATACTCACAGACATAATTCAAACAGTTTTAGAAACTTCAGAGTGTTTTTTATCCAATACCAATAATATGCATATATTAGGAACTATGACTGAGGAGCAGGCCGTCTACTCTGGGCACCTCTGTGCACCTTTCATCCAAGCTACTCAATACTGCCCCTGCAGCCACAAGAACTTAAAGTGTCTTCTTCTTCTTGTCTTATTTCCTTATTCCTCTCCTTGTTACATTTACATTTGAGTAATTTAGCAGATGCTCTTATCCAGAGCGACTTACAGTTAATGCATTCATCTTAAGATAGCTTTTAATTTAACCCTTATTTTACCAGGTAAGTTGAGTGAGAACACATTCTCATTTACATCAATGACCTGGGGAATAGTTACAGGGGAGAGGAGGGGGGATGAATGAGCCAATTGGAAGCATAGCCTGAAGGTAGCTAGGTGGGACAACCACATATGATTCAGAGTAAGTCCATTTTTCTTCAATAAATAACTATCAGCAAAGTCAGAGCTAGTAAGGGCCCAGTCAAAAGCCCAGTCAAAACTGTTCGCTGCTCTGGCACCCCAATGGTGGAACAAACTCCCTCACGACGCCAGGACAGCGGAGTCAATCAACACCTTCCGGAGACACCTGAAACCCCACCTCTTTAAGGAATACCTAGGATAGGATAAAGTAATCCTTCTAACCCCCCCCCCCCCCTAAAAGATTTAGATGCACTATTGTAAAGTGGCTGTTCCACTGGATATCATAAGGTGAATGCACCAATTTGTAAGTCGCTCTGGATAAGAGCGTCTGCTAAATGACTTAAATGTAAATGAAGAAAGTCAAGTGTTATTTTACGAAAGGCATATTATTTTTATTGTTATTATAAATTGTTTTAAACATTGGGGGGGGGGGGTCTGGATGAGGAGGAGGAGCAAGGGGGATGCTGTGGGATTATTTAAGATATTCTTTGAAGCGGTAGGATTTCAGATGTTTCCAGAAAATGGGCAAGGACTCTGCTGTCCTAACTTCAGGGAAAGGGGTGGGAGGGCCTAGAGACCAGAGGTGGGCATAGCCTGAAGGTAGGGAGGGGGACTCTGCTGTCCTAGTTTCAGGGAAAGGGGAGGGAGGGCCTAGAGACCAGAGGTGGGCATAGCCTGAAGGTAGGGAGGGGGACTCTGCTGTCCTAGTTTCAGGGAAAGGGGAGGGAGGGCCTAGAGACCAGAGGTGGGCAAGGACTCTGCTGTCCTAGCTTCAGGGAAAGGGGTGGGAGGGCCTAGAGACCAGAGGTGGGCATAGCCTGAAGGTAGGGAGGGCAGTTCCTCTTGCTGCTCTGTACGCAAGTACCATGGTCTTGTAGCGAGCTTCAACTGGAAGCCAGTGGAGGCGCGGAGAAGTGGTGTGACATGCGAGAACTTGGGAAGGTTGAACATGGGAGAACTTGCCTCCATTCCTTATTCATGTGCTTGTCTCTTCTCCTTATTTCCTATCCTTGTCTTCTCCGTATCACTCTCTTTGTCTAATATTAAAGAAGTCTCGAGGTATTGCTCGCCTGAGGTAGAGTACCTTATGATAAGCTGTAGACCACACTATCTACCAAGAAAGTTCTCATCTATATTATTCGTAGCCGTCTATTTACCACCACAAAGCGACGCTGGCACTAAGACCGCACTCATCGAACTCTATAAGGCCATAAGCAAACAAGAAATTGCTCACCCAGAAGAGGTGCTCCTAGTGGCCGGGGACTTTATTGCAGGCAAACTTAAATCAGTTTTACCCAAATTTTTACCAGCATGTTAAATGTGCAACCAGAGGGAAAAAAACTCTAGACCAACTTTACTCTACACACAGAGATGCATACAAAGCTTCCCCCCGCCCTCCATTTGGCAAAACATACCATAATTCTATCCTCCTGATTCCTGCTTACAAGAAAAAACTAAAGCAGGAAGTACCAGTGACTCGCTCAATACAGAAGTGGTCAGATGACGTGGATGCTACGCTACAGGACTGTTTTGCAGCACAGACTGGAATATGTTCCTGGAATCATCCAATGGCACCGAGGAGTATCCCACATCAGTCACCAGCTTGATCAATAAGTGCATCGATGACGTTGTCCCCACAGTGACCATACGTACATATCCCAACCAGAAGCTATGGATAACAGGTAACATCCACACCGAGCTAAAGAATAGAGCTGCCGCTTTCAAGGAGCGGGACACTAATCTGGACGCCTAAGAAAGACATCCCGCTATGCCCTCAGACGAACCATCAAACAAGCAAAGCATCAATACGGACTACAAAGGGAAACCCAGACGCGAGTTGCCCGGTGATGCGAGCCTACCAGACGAGCTAAATGCCTTTAATGCTCGCTTCGAGGCAAGAAACACTGAAGCATGCGCGAGAGCACCAGCTGTTCTGGATGACTATGTGATAACGCTCTCGGTAGCCGATGTGAGCAAGACCTTTAAACAGGTCAACATTCACAAAGCCGCAGGGCCAGATGGATTACTAGGACATGTACTCAAAGTATGCGCTGACCAACTGGCAAGTGTCTTCACTGACATTTTCAACCTCTCCCTGACTGAGTCTCTAATACCTACATGTTTCAAGCAGACCACCATAGTCCCTGTGCCCAAGGAAGCGAAGGTAACCTGCCTAAATGATTACCGCCCCGTGGCACTCGCGTCGGTAGCCATGAAGTGCTTTGAAAGGCTGGTCATGGCTCACATCAACAGCATCCTCCCGGATACCCTAGACCCACCCCAATTCGCATACCGCCCCAACAGATCCACAGATGACGCAATCGCAATCGCACTCCACACTGCCCTTTCCCACCTGGACAAAAGGAACACCTATGTGAGAATGCTGTTCATTGACTACAGCTCAGCGTTCAACACCACAGTGCCCACGAAGCTAAGAACTGTGGGACTAAAAACATCCCTCTGCAACTGGATCCTGGAATTCCTGACGGGCCGCCAACAGGTGGTAAGTGTAGGCAACAACACATCTGCCACGCTGATCCACAACACTGGGGCCCCTCAGGGGTGTGTGCTTAGTCCCGTCCTGTATTCCCTGCTCACCCACGACTGCGTGTCCATAACACGACTCCAACGCCATCATTAAGTTTGCTGATGACACAATAGTGGTAGGCCTGATCACCGACAATGATGAGACAGCCTATAGGGAGGAGGTCAGAGAACTGGCAATGTGGTGCCAGGACAACAATCTCTCCCTCAATGTGATCAAGACAAAGGAGCTGATCGTGGACTACAGGAAAAGGAGGGCCGAACAGGCCCCCATTAACATCGACGGAGATGTAGTGGAGCGGGTCGAAAGTTTCAAGTTCCTTGGTGTCCACATCACCAACAAACTATCATGGTCCAAACACACCAAGATAGTCGTGAAGAGGGCACGACAAAACCTTTTCCCCCTCAGGAAACTGAAAAGATTTGGCATGGGTCCCCAGATCCTCAAACAGTTCTACAGCTGCACCATCGAGAGCATCCTGACTGGTTCCATCACCGCCTGATATGGCAACTGCTCGGCATCTGACTGTAAGGCGCTACAGAGGGTGGTATGTATGGCCCAGTACATCACAGGGACCAAGTTTCCTGCAATCCAGGACCTATATAATAGGCGGTGTCAGAGGAAAGCCAATATAATTGTCAGGGACTCCAGTCACCCATGTCATAGACTGTTTTCTCTGCTACCGCACGGCAAGCGGTACCAGAGCGCCAAGTTTAGGACCAAAAGGCTCCTCAACAGCTTCTAGCCACAAAAATGTATCAAATGGCCACCGGACTGTTACATTGAACCCCCCCCCCTCCATTTGTTTTGTACACCGCTGCTACTCACTGTTTATTATCTATACATAGTCACTTCACCCCTACCTACATGTCCACTGCTGCTACTCACTGTTTATTATCTATACATAGTCACTTCACCCCTACCTACATGTACAAATTTCTCGACTAACCTGTACCGCTGCACATCGACTTGGAACCGGTACCCCCTGTATCTAGCCTCCACACTGACTCGGTACCGGTACCCCCTGTATATAGCCTCCACACTGACTCGGTACCGGTACCCCCTGTATACCGGTACCCCCTGTATATAGCCTCCACACTGACTCGGTACCGGTACCCCCTGTATATAGCCTCCACACTGACTCGGTACCGGTACCCCCTGTATACCGGTACCCCCTGTATATAGCCTCCACATTGACTCTGTACCGGTACCCCCTGTATATAGCCTCCACATTGACTCTGTACCGGTACCCCCTGTATATAGCCTCCTCCACATTGACTCTGTACCGGTACCCCCTGTATATAGCCTCCTCCACATTGACTCTGTACCGGTACCCCCTGTATATAGCCTCCACATTGACTCTGTACCGGTACCCCCTGTATATAGCCTCCTCCACATTGACTCTGTACCGGTACCCCCTGTATATAGCCTCCTCCACATTGACTCTGTACCGGTACCCCCTGTATATAGCCTCCACATTGACTCTGTACCGGTACCCCCTGTATATAGCCTCCTCCACATTGACTCTGTACCGGTACCCCCTGTATATAGCCTCCACATTGACTCTGTACCGGTACCCCCTGAATATAGCCTCCACATTGACTCTGTACCGGTACCCCCTGTATATAGCCTCCTCCACATTGACTCTGTACCGGTACCCCCGGTATATAGCCTCCTCCACATTGACTCTGTACCGGTACCCCCTGTATATAGCCTCCACATTGACTCTGTACCGGTACCCCCTGTATATAGCCTCCACATTGACTCTGTACCGGTACCCCCTGTATATAGCCTCCACATTGACTCTGTACCGGTACCCCCTGTATATAGCCTCCACATTGACTCTGTACCGGTACCCCCTGTATATAGCCTCCATATTGACTCTGTTCCGGTACCCCCTGTATATAGCCTCCACATTGACTCTGTACCGGTACCCCCTGTATATAGCCTCCATATTGACTCTGTACCGGTACCCCCTGTATATAGCCTCCACATTGACTCTGTACCGGTACCCCCTGTATATAGTCTCCACATTGACTCTGTACCGTAACACCCTGTATATAGCCTCCACATTGACTCTGTACCGTAACACCCTGTATATAGCCTCCACATTGACTCTGTACCGGTACCCCCTGTATATAGCCTCCACATTGACTCTGTACCGGGACCCCCCTGTATATAGCCTCCTCCACATTGACTCTGTACCGGTACCCCCTGTATATAGCCTCCACATTGACTCTGTACCGGTACCCCCTGTATATAGCCTCCACACTGACTCGGTACCGGTACCCCCTGTATATAGCCTCGTTATTGTTATTTTATTGTGTTACTTTTTATTATTTTTTACTTTAGTTTATTTGGTAGATATTTTCTAAACTCTTCTCGAACTGCTCTTTTGGTTAAGCATTTCACAGTAAGGTCTACACTTGTTGAATTCGGTGCATTTCACAGTAAGGTCTACACTTGTTGTATTCGGTGCATTTCACAGTAAGGTCTACACTTGTTGTATTCGGTGCATGTAACAGTAAGGTCTACACTTGTTGTATTCAGCATTTCACAGTAAGGTCTACACTTGTTGTATTCGGTGCATGTAACAGTAAGGTCTACACTTGTTGTATTCAGAATTTCACAGTAAGGTCTACACTTGTTGTATTCGGTGCATTTCACAGTAAGGTCTACACTTGCTGTATTCAGCATTTAACAGTAAGGTCTACACCTGTTGTATTCGGTGCATTTCACAGTAAGGTCTACACTTGTTGTATTCAGCATGTAACAGTAAGGTCTACACTTGTTGTATTCGGTGCATTTCACAGTAAGGTCTACACTTGTTGTATTCGGTGCATTTCACAGTAAGGTCTACACTTGTTGTATTCGGTGCATGTAATAGTAAGGTCTACACTTGCTGTATTCGGTGCATTTAACAGTAAGGTCTACACTTGTTGTATTCGGTGCATTTCACAGTAAGGTCTACACTTGTTGTATTCGGTGCATTTCACAGTAAGGTCTACACTTGTTGTATTCAGCATTTCACAGTAAGGTCTACACTTGTTGTATTCTGTGCATTTCACAGTAAGGTCTACACTTGCTGTATTCAGCATTTAACAGTAAGGTCTACACCTGTTGTATTCGGTGCATTTCACAGTAAGGTCTACACTTGTTGTATTCAGCATGTAACAGTAAGGTCTACACTTGTTGTATTCGGTGCATTTCACAGTAAGGTCTACACTTGTTGTATTCGGTGCATTTCACAGTAAGGTCTACACTTGTTGTATTCGGTGCATGTAATAGTAAGGTCTACACTTGCTGTATTCGGTGCATTTAACAGTAAGGTCTACACTTGTTGTATTCGGTGCATTTCACAGTAAGGTCTACACCTGTTGTATTCAGCATTTCACAGTAAGGTCTACACTTGTTGTATTCGGTGCATTTCACAGTAAGGTCTACACTTGTTGTATTCAGCATTTCACAGTAAGGTCTACACTTGTTGTATTCGGTGCATTTCACAGTAAGGTCTACACCTGTTGTATTCAGCATTTCACAGTAAGGTCTACACTTGTTGTATTCGGTGCATTTCACAGTAAGGTCTACACTTGTTGTATTCAGCATTTCACAGTAAGGTCTACACTTGTTGTATTCGGTGCATTTCACAGTAAGGTCTACACTTGTTGTATTCAGCATTTCACAGTAAGGTCTACACTTGTTGTATTCGGTGCATGTAACAGTAAGGTCTACACTTGTTGTATTCAGCATTTCACAGTAAGGTCTACACTTGTTGTATTCGGTGCATGTAACAGTAAGGTCTACACTTGTTGTATTCAGCATTTCACAGTGAGGTCTACACTTGTTGTATTCGGTGCATTTCACAGTAAGGTCTACACTTGTTGTATTCAGCATTTCACAGTAAGGTCTACACTTGTTGTATTCGGTGCATTTCACAGTAAGGTCTACACTTGTTGTATTCAGCATTTCACAGTAAGGTCTACACTTGTTGTATTCAGCATTTCACAGTAAGGTCTACACTTGTTGTATTCGGTGCATTTCACAGTAAGGTCTACACTTGTTGTATTCAGCATTTCACAGTAAGGTCTACACTTGTTGTATTCGGTGCATTTCACAGTAAGGTCTACACTTGCTGTATTCAGCATTTAACAGTAAGGTCTACACCTGTTGTATTCGGTGCATTTCACAGTAAGGTCTACACTTGTTGTATTCAGCATGTAACAGTAAGGTCTACACTTGTTGTATTCGGTGCATTTCACAGTAAGGTCTACACTTGTTGTATTCGGTGCATTTCACAGTAAGGTCTACACTTGCTGTATTCGGTGCATTTAACAGTAAGGTCTACACTTGTTGTATTCGGTGCATTTCACAGTAAGGTCTACACTTGTTGTATTCGGTGCATTTCACAGTAAGGTCTACACTTGTTGTATTCAGCATTTCACAGTAAGGTCTACACTTGTTGTATTCGGTGCATTTCACAGTAAGGTCTACACTTGCTGTATTCAGCATTTAACAGTAAGGTCTACACCTGTTGTATTCGGTGCATTTCACAGTAAGGTCTACACTTGTTGTATTCAGCATGTAACAGTAAGGTCTACACTTGTTGTATTCGGTGCATTTCACAGTAAGGTCTACACTTGTTGTATTCGGTGCATTTCACAGTAAGGTCTACACTTGTTGTATTCGGTGCATGTAATAGTAAGGTCTACACTTGCTGTATTCGGTGCATTTAACAGTAAGGTCTACACTTGTTGTATTCGGTGCATTTCACAGTAAGGTCTACACCTGTTGTATTCAGCATTTCACAGTAAGGTCTACACTTGTTGTATTCGGTGCATTTCACAGTAAGGTCTACACTTGTTGTATTCAGCATTTCACAGTAAGGTCTACACTTGTTGTATTCGGTGCATTTCACAGTAAGGTCTACACCTGTTGTATTCAGCATTTCACAGTAAGGTCTACACTTGTTGTATTCGGTGCATTTCACAGTAAGGTCTACACTTGTTGTATTCAGCATTTCACAGTAAGGTCTACACTTGTTGTATTCGGTGCATTTCACAGTAAGGTCTACACTTGTTGTATTCGGTGCATTTCACAGTAAGGTCTACACTTGTTGTATTCGGTGCATTTCACAGTAAGGTCTACACTTGTTGTATTCGGTGCATTTCACAGTAAGGTCTACACTTGTTGTATTCAGCATTTCACAGTAAGGTCTACACTTGTTGTATTCAGCATTTCACTGTAAGGTCTACACTTGCTGTATTCGGTGCATTTCACAGTAAGGTCTACACTTGTTGTATTCGGTGCATGTAATAGTAAGGTCTACACTTGCTGTATTCGGTGCATTTCACAGTAAGGTCTACACTTGTTGTATTCGGTGCATTTCACAGTAAGGTCTACACTTGTTGTATTCAGCATTTCACAGTGAGGTCTACACTTGTTGTATTCGGTGCATTTCACAGTAAGGTCTACACTTGTTGTATTCGGTGCATTTCACAGTAAGGTCTACACTTGTTGTATTCGGTGCATTTCACAGTAAGGTCTACACTTGCTGTATTCGGTGCATTTCACAGTAAGGTCTACACTTGTTGTATTCAGCATTTCACAGTAAGGTCTACACTTGTTGTATTCGGTGCATTTCACGGTAAGGTCTACACTTAATGTATTCAGCATTTCACAGTAAGGTCTACACTTGTTGTATTCGGTGCATTTAACAGTAAGGTCTACACTTGTTGTATTCGGTGCATTTCACAGTAAAGTCTACACTTGTTGTATTCAGCATTTCACAGTAAGGTCTACACTTGTTGTATTCAGCATTTCACAGTCTGGTCTACACTTGTTGTATTTGGTGCATGTACCAGTAAGGTCTACACTTGTTGTATTCAGCATTTCACAGTAAGGTCTACACTTGCTGTATTCGGTGCATTTCACGGTAAGGTCTACACTTGTTGTATTCAGCATTTCACAGTAAGGTCTACACTTGTTGTATTCAGCATTTCACAGTCTGGTCTACACTTGTTGTATTTGGTGCATGTACCAGTAAGGTCTACACTTGTTGTATTCAGCATTTCACAGTAAGGTCTACACTTGTTGTATTCGGTGCATTTCACGGTAAGGTCTACACTTGTTGTATTCAGCATTTCACAGTAAGGTCTACACTTGTTGTATTCGGTGCATTTCACAGTAAGGTCTACACTTGTTGTATTCAGGATTTCACAGTAAGGTCTACACTTGTTGTATTCGGTGCATTTCACAGTAAGGTCTACACTTGTTGTATTCAGCATTTCACAGTAAGGTCTACACTTGTTGTATTCAGCATTTCACAGTAAGGTCTACACTTGTTGTATTCAGCATTTCACAGTAAGGTCTACACTTGTTGTATTCGGTGCATTTCACAGTAAGGTCTACACTTGTTGTATTCGGTGCATGTAACAGTAAGGTCTACACTTGTTGTATTCAGCATTTCACAGTAAGGTCTACACTTGTTGTATTCGGTGCATTTCACAGTAAGGTCTACACTTGCTGTATTCGGTGCATTTCACAGTAAGGTCTACACTTGTTGTATTCGGTGCATTTCACAGTAAGGTCTACACTTGTTGTATTCGGTGCATTTCACAGTAAGGTCTACACTTGTTGTATTCAGCATTTCACAGTAAGGTCTACACTTGTTGTATTCGGTGCATTTCACAGTAAGGTCTACACTTGTTGTATTCATGTAACAAATAAAGTTTAATTTGATTTATCTTCTCTCCTTATTCCCCTCGTCTCCTCTCCTTATTCCCCTCGTCTCCTCTCCTTATTCCTCTCGTCTCCTCTCCTTATTCCCCTTGTCTCCTCTCCTTATTGCCCTCGTCTCCTCTCCTTATTCCTCTCAACTGAGAGCTAATTCCTAGCAAACGATACTCTCACCAATGGGAGGAGATGAACAGAGAGGAGGAGAAAACTGTCCTCAAACTATTTGTGTGTATTGTTAGATATTATGCAACATCTGCTAAATATGTGTATGGACCAATAGAATTACTATTTGTGTGTATTGTTGTGAATTGTTAGATATTATGCAACATCTGCCAAATATGTGTATGGACCAATAGAATTGGAATTGATTTTAGATAAACCCATATATCCATTTGGTTCAGCAGCCAGCAGCCGATTAGTCTCCACTGGAGGTAAAGTCAGTTTAATGCAGAACTATCTGTCATCACACTCTGTGTGTTTTCTGGTTCAGTACCAACTAACATAATCAAACGTTGGATGTCGATAAACCCCATCAGAACACCATTAAACCCCATCAGAACATCATTAAACCCCATCGGAACACCATTAAACCCCATCAGAACATCATTAAACGTTGGATGCCGATAAACCCCATCAGAACACCATTAAACGTTGGATGCCGATAAATGCCATCGAAGAACAGAACTAAACGCGTTGTGACAGACAGGACAGTTCTCCTCTCCTCCGCGTGCTGTTTGTACTTCATGGGTTTCCGTAGTTGAATGGGTAAACAGCGGGGTATGCACCTTGTTGGTTTCAAATATCTCTCTTTCAAGGTAAGAAAGCGTTTATATATTAACTGCGTAACTCGTGTAGTTACACATACCCTTGCTACGTTGTAATAAAAGCAATTAACAGCAACCTTAGCTAGTTAGCTTGTGGGATACAAACAAACCGAGCAAAACTAGCCTCTCCGTGGTTTGTTTGTTAAGCAGCTAACTAACGTTAGTTACCTTGTGGGTTACAAACAAACCGAGCATAACTAGCCTCTCCGTGGTTTGTTTGTTAAGCAGCTAACTAACGTTAGTTACCTTGTGGGATACAAACAAACCGAGCATAACTAGCCTCTCCGTGGTTTGTTTGTTAAGCAGCTAACTAACGTTAGTTACCTTGTGGGATACAAACAAACCGAGCATAACTAGCCTCTCCGTGGTTTGTTTGTTAAGCAGCTAACTAACGTTAGTTACCTTGTGGGATACAAACAAACCGAGCATAACTAGCCTCTCCGTGGTTTGTTTGTTAAGCAGCTAACTAACGTTAGTTACCTTGTGGGATACAAACAAACCGAGCATAACTAGCCTCTCCGTGGTTTGTTAAGCAGCTAACTAACGTTAGTTACCTTGTGGGATACAAACAAACCGAGCATAACTAGCCTCTCCGTGGTTTGCTTGTTAAGCAGCTAACTAACGTTAGTTAGCTTGTGGGATACAAACAAACCGAGCATAACTAGCCTCTCCGTGGTTTGCTTGTTAAGCAGCTAACTAACGTTAGCTACCTTGATGGAGACAAACAAACCGAGCATAACTAGCCTCTCCGTGGTTTGCTTGTTAAGCAGATAACTAACGTTAGTTAGCTTGTGGGAGACAAACAAACCGAGCATAACTAGCCTCTCCGTGGTTTGCTTGTTAAGCAGATAACTAACGTTAGTTACCTTGTGGGATACAAACAAACCGAGCATAACTAGCCTCTCCGTGGTTTGTTTGTAAAGCAGATAACTAACGTTAGTTACCTTGTGGGATATAAACAAACCGAGCATAACTAGCCTCTCCGTGGTTTGCTTGTTAAGCAGATAACTAACGTTAGTTACCTTGTGGGATACAAACAAACCGAGCATAACTAGCCTCTCCGTGGTTTGCTTGTTAAGCAGCTAACTAACGTTAGTTACCTTGTGGGATACAAACAAACCGAGCATAACTAGCCTCTCCGTGGTTTGTTTGTAAAGCAGATAACTAACGTTAGTTACCTTGTGGGATATAAACAAACCGAGCATAACTAGCCTCTCCGTGGTTTGCTTGTTAAGCAGATAACTAACGTTAGTTACCTTGTGGGATACAAACAAACCGAGCATAACTAGCCTCTCCGTGGTTTGTTTGTTAAGCAGCTAACTAACGTTAGTTACCTTGTGGGATACAAACAAACCGAGCATAACTAGCCTCTCCGTGGTTTGCTTGTTAAGCAGATAACTAACGTTAGTTACCTTGTGGGATACAAACAAACCGAGCATAACTAGCCTCTCCGTGGTTTGTTTGTAAAGCAGATAACTAACGTTAGCTACCTTGTGGGATACAAACAAACCGAGCATAACTAGCCTCTCCGTGGTTTGTTTGTTAAGCAGATAACTAACGTTAGTTACCTTGTGGGTTACAAACAAACCGAGCATAACTAGCCTCTCTGTGGTTTGTTAAGCAGCTAACTAACGTTAGTTACCTTGTGGGATACAAACAAACCGAGCATAACTAGCCTCTCCGTGGTTTGTTAAGCAGCTAACTAACGTTAGTTACCTTGTGGGATACAAACAAACCGAGCATAACTAGCCTCTCCGTGGTTTGCTTGTTAAGCAGATAACTAACGTTAGTTACCTTGTGGGATACAAACAAACCGAGCATAACTAGCCTCTTTCTGTGGTTTGCTTGTTAAGCAGCTAACTAACGTTAGTTACCTTGTGGGATACAAACAAACCGAGCATAACTAGCCTCTCTGTGGTTTGTTAAGCAGCTAACTAACGTTAGCTACCTTGTGGGATACAAACAAACCGAGCATAACTAGCCTCTCCGTGGTTTGTTTGTTAAGCAGCTAACTAACGTTAGTTACCTTGTGGGATACAAACAAACCGAGCATAACTAGCCTCTCTGTGATTTGTTTGTTAAGCAGATAACTAACGTTAGTTACCTTGTGGGATACAAACAAACCGAGCATAACTAGCCTCTCCGTGGTTTGTTTGTTAAGCAGCTAACTAACGTTAGTTACCTTGTGGGATACAAACAAACCGAGCATAACTAGCCTTTCCGTGGTTTGCTTGTTAAGCAGCTAACTAACGTTAGTTACCTTGTGGGATATAAACAAACCGAGCATAACTAGCCTCTCTGTGATTTGTTTGTTAAGCAGATAACTAACGTTAGTTACCTTGTGGGATACAAACAAACCGAGCATAACTAGCCTCTCCGTGGTTTGTTAAGCAGCTAACTAACGTTAGTTACCTTGTGGGATACAAACAAACCGAGCATAACTAGCCTCTCTGTGATTTGTTTGTTAAGCAGATAACTAACGTTAGTTAGCTTTAGGGAGACAAACAAACCGAGCATAACTAGCCTCTCCGTGGTTTGCTTGTTAAGCAGCTAACTAACGTTAGTTACCTTGTGGGATATAAACAAACCGAGCATAACTAGCCTCTCTGTGATTTGTTTGTTAAGCAGATAACTAACGTTAGTTAGCTTTAGGGAGACAAACAAACCGAGCATAACTAGCCTCTCCGTGGTTTGCTTGTTAAGCAGCTAACTAACGTTAGTTACCTTGTGGGATACAAACAAACCGAGCATAACTAGCCTCTCCGTGGTTTGTTTGTAAAGCAGCTAACTAACGTTAGTTACCTTGTGGGATACAAACAAACCGAGCATAACTAGCCTCTCCGTGGTTTGTTAAGCAGCTAACTAACGTTAGTTACCTTGTGGGATACAAACAAACCGAGCATAACTAGCCTCTCCGTGGTTTGTTTGTTAAGCAGCTAACTAACGTTAGTTACCTTGTGGGATACAAACAAACCGAGCATAACTAGCCTCTCCGTGGTTTGTTTGTTAAGCAGCTAACTAACGTCAGTTAACTTGTGGGATACAAACAAACCGAGCATAACTAGCCTCTTTCTGTGGTTTGCTTGTTAAGCAGCTAACTAACGTTAGCTAACGTTAGGAACCGTTAGCCTCCTATCATGGTTATTAGGCAGAGAGTATTGTAGTTTTGGGACACAACATGGGGAGTCTGTATATTGGTTGGAATGCCTTTTTGGGATGGCAGTAATGACTAGTTGTTTAGCGTACCTCCGTTATTTGGTGGTATGAGTGCCTTACCGAACGTATCTTCACATTATTAAGCTTGAATAGCTGGTGATTTGCAAGTTGAATGGCTGCTTCCTGGGCATTAAGAAGGATCGGCATGTTCAACATCTCCTGTAAGGACAGATTCTGGTTCACTACACAAACTAGCTCCCCTGAGTGATGGCTGCCAGATACACTAGCTAGCTCCCCTGAGTGATGGCTGCCAGATACACTAGCTAGCTAGCTCCCCTGAGTGATGGCTGCCAGATACACTAGCTAGCTAGCTCCCCTGAGGGATGGCTGCCAGATACACTAGCTAGCTAGCTCCCCTGAGGGATGGCTGCCAGATACACTAGCTAGCTAGCTCCCCTGAGTGATGGCTGCCAGATACACTAGCTAGCTAGCTCCCCTGAGGGATGGCTGCCAGATACACTAGCTAGCTAGCTCCCCTGAGGGATGGCTGCCAGATACACTAGCTAGCTAGCTCCCCTGAGGGATGGCTGCCAGATACACTAGCTAGCTAGCTCCCCTGAGGGATGGCTGCCAGATACACTAGCTAGCTAGCTCCCCTGAGTGATGGCTGCCAGATACACTAGCTAGCTAGCTCCCCTGAGTGATGGCTGCCAGATACACTAGCTAGCTAGCTCCCCTGAGGGATGGCTGCCAGATACACTAGCTAGCTAGCTCCCCTGAGGGATGGCTGCCAGATACACTAGCTAGCTAGCTCCCCTGAGGGATGGCTGCCAGATACACTAGCTAGCTAGCTCCCCTGAGGGATGGCTGCCAGATACACTAGCTAGCTAGCTCCCCTGAGGGATGGCTGCCAGATACACTAGCTAGCTAGCTCCCCTGAGTGATGGCTGCCAGATACACTAGCTAGCTAGCTCCCCTGAGTGATGGCTGACAGATACACTAGCTAGCTAACTCCCCTGAGTGATGGCTGCCAGATACACTAGCTAGCTAGCTCCCCTGAGTGATGGCTGACAGATACACTAGCTAGCTAGCTCCCCTGAGTGATGGCTGCCAGATACACTAGCTAGCTAAGTGCAACAAGTGGAGTTTTATCAATGCTAGGCTTTGCTATGGAAGATAATTCTGGATTGTTTAATTGGGCTGCTGTTGAGTGTTACTGTGTGTTTCAGGGACCTGATGATGAGTGATACTGTGTTGTTTCAGGGACCTGATGATGAGTGATATGCGTCAGTCGTTGCTACGTCGAGATGCGCTGAGCGCCGCTAAAGAGGTGTGTTACTGTGTGTTACTGTGTGTTACTGTGTGTTACTGTGTGTTACTGAGCGCCGCTAAAGAGGTTCTCACCATGTCTGGATATTTAGCAGTCTGCTGTTGTGTTGGAATGATTCTAGGTTAGTTGGAGGCAGCCCTGTTATTGGTTATTAATGTATTTCAGGTGCTGTACCATCTGGATATCTACCTGTCTGGCCAGGTTCAGAATAACCCCTCCCCCTCGGTGGACACGACCACTCTGGAACTGGTGGAGGAGTTTATACTGCACAGGGTACCACACACACACACACACACACACACACACACACACACACACACACACACACACACACACACACACACACACACACACACACACACACTCTGGAACTGGTGGAGGAGTTTATACTGCACAGGGTACCACACACACACACACACACACTCTGGAACTGGTGGAGGAGTTTATACTGCACAGGGTACCACACACACACACACACACACACACACACACACACACACACACTCTGGAACTGGTGGAGGAGTTTATACTGCACAGGGTACCACACACACACACACACACACACACACACACACACACACACACACACACACACACACACACACACACACACACACACACACACACACTCTGGAACTAGTGGAGGATATTATACTGCACAGGGTACCACACACACACACACACACACACTCTGGAACTAGTGGAGGAGTTTATACTACACAGGGTACCACACACACACACACACACACTCTGGAACTGGTGGAGGAGTTTATACTGCACAGGGTACCACACACACACACACACACACACACACTCTGGAACTGGTGGAGGAGTTTATACTGCACAGGGTACCACACACACACACACACACACACACACACACACACTCTGGAACTGGTGGAGGAGTTTATACTGCACAGGGTACCACACACACACACACACACACATACACACACACACACACACACACACACACACACACACACACACACACACACACACACACACACACACACACACACACACACTCTGGAACTAGTGGAGGATATTATACTGCACAGGGTACCACACACACACACACACACACTCTGGAACTGGTGGAGGAGTTTATACTGCACAGGGTACCACACACACACACACACACACACTCTGGAACTAGTGGAGGAGTTTATACTACACAGGGTACCACACACACACACACACACTCTGGAACTGGTGGAGGAGTTTATACTGCACAGGGTACCACACACACACACACACACACACACACACTCTGGAACTGGTGGAGGAGTTTATACTGCACAGGGTACCACACACACACACACACACACACACACACACACACTCTGGAACTAGTGGAGGAGTTTATACTACACAGGGTACCACACACACACACACACACACTCTGGAACTAGTGGAGGAGTTTATACTACACAGGGTACCACACACACACACACACACACACACACACACACACTCTGGAACTAGTGGAGGAGTTTATACTACACAGGGTACCACACACACACACACACACACACACACACACACACTCTGGAACTAGTGGAGGAGTTTATACTGCACAGGGTACCACACACACACACACACACACACACACACACACACACACACACACACACACACACACACACACACACTCTGGAACTGGTGGAGGAGTTTATACTGCACAGGGTACCACACACACACACACACACACTCTGGAACTGGTGGAGGAGTTTATACTGCACAGGGTACCACACACACACACACACACACACTCTGGAACTAGTGG
>NW_026600246.1:574847-638224 GCF_029448725.1 Salvelinus fontinalis
GGTCTACACCTGTTGGTTAAGGGCTGGTCAGTCAGCATTTCACTGTGAGGTCTACACCTATTGGTTAAGGGCTGGTCAGTCAGCATTTCACTGTGAGGTCTACACCTGTTGGTTAAGGGCTGGTCAGTCTGTATTTCACTGTGAGGTCTACACCTGTTGGTTAAGGGCTGGTCAGTCAGCATTTCACTGTGAGGTCTACACCTGTTGGTTAAGGGCTGGTCTCTCAGCATTTCACTGTGAGGTCTACACCTGTTGGTTAAGGGCTGGTCAGTCAGCATTTCACTGTGAGGTCTACACCTGTTGGTTAAGGGCTGGTCAGTCAGCATTTCACTGTGAGGTCTACACCTGTTGGTTAAGGGCTGGTCAGTCAGCATTTCACTGTGAGGTCTACACCTGTTGGTTAAGGGCTGGTCAGTCAGTATTTCACTGTGAGGTCTACACCTATTGGTTAAGGGCTGGTCAGTCAGCATTTCACTGTGAGGTCTACACCTGTTGGTTAAGGGCTGGTCAGCCAGCATTTCACTGTGAGGTCTACACCTGTTGGTTAAGGGCTGGTCTCTCAGCATTTCACTGTGAGGTCTACACCTGTTGGTTAAGGGCTGGTCAGTCAGCATTTCACTGTGAGGTCTACTACACCTGTTGGTTAAGGGCTGGTCAGTCAGCATTTCATTGTGAGGTCTACACCTGTTGGTTAAGGGCTGGTCAGTCAGCATTTCACTGTGAGGTCTACACCTGTTGGTTAAGGGCTGGTCAGTCAGCATTTCACTGTGAGGTCTACACCTGTTGGTTAAGGGCTGGTCAGTCAGTATTTCACTGTGAGGTCTACACCTGTTGGTTAAGGGCTGGTCAGTCAGTATTTCACTGTGAGGTCTACACCTGTTGGTTAAGGGCTGGTCAGTCAGTATTTCACTGTGAGGTCTACACCTATTGGTTAAGGGCTGGTCAGTCAGCATTTCACTGTGAGGTCTACACCTGTTGGTTAAGGGCTGGTCAGCCAGCATTTCACTGTGAGGTCTACACCTGTTGGTTAAGGGCTGGTCTCTCAGCATTTCACTGTGAGGTCTACACCTGTTGGTTAAGGGCTGGTCAGTCAGCATTTCACTGTGAGGTCTACACCTGTTGGTTAAGGGCTGGTCAGTCAGTATTTCACTGTGAGGTCTACACCTGTTGGTTAAGGGCTGGTCAGTCAGTATTTCACTGTGAGGTCTACACCTGTTGGTTAAGGGCTGGTCAGTCAGCATTTCACTGTGAGGTCTACACCTGTTGGTTAAGGGCTGGTCAGTCAGTATTTCACTGTGAGGTCTACACCTGTTGGTTAAGGGCTGGTCTCTCAGCATTTCACTGTGAGGTCTACACCTGTTGGTTAAGGGCTGGTCAGTATTTCACTGTGAGGTCTACACCTATTGGTTAAGGGCTGGTCAGTCTGCATTTCACTGTGAGGTCTACACCTGTTGGTTAAGGGCTGGTCAGTCAGCATTTCACTGTGAGGTCTACGCCTGTTGGTTAAGGGCTGGTCAGTCAGCATTTCACTGTGAGGTCTACACCTATTGGTTAAGGGCTGGTCAGTCAGCATTTCACTGTGAGGTCTACACCTGTTGGTTAAGGGCTGGTCAGTCAGCATTTCACTGTGAGGTCTACACCTGTTGGTTAAGGGCTGGTCTCTCAGCATTTCACTGTGAGGTCTACACCTGTTGGTTAAGGGCTGGTCAGTCAGCATTTCACTGTGAGGTCTACACCTGTTGGTTAAGGGCTGGTCAGTCAGCATTTCACTGTGAGGTCTACACCTGTTGGTTAAGGGCTGGTCAGTCAGCATTTCACTGTGAGGTCTACACCTGTTGGTTAAGGGCTGGTCAGTCAGTATTTCACTGTGAGGTCTACACCTATTGGTTAAGGGCTGGTCAGTCAGCATTTCACTGTGAGGTCTACACCTGTTGGTTAAGGGCTGGTCAGCCAGCATTTCACTGTGAGGTCTACACCTGTTGGTTAAGGGCTGGTCTCTCAGCATTTCACTGTGAGGTCTACACCTGTTGGTTAAGGGCTGGTCAGTCAGCATTTCACTGTGAGGTCTACTACACCTGTTGGTTAAGGGCTGGTCAGTCAGCATTTCATTGTGAGGTCTACACCTGTTGGTTAAGGGCTGGTCAGTCAGCATTTCACTGTGAGGTCTACACCTGTTGGTTAAGGGCTGGTCAGTCAGCATTTCACTGTGAGGTCTACACCTGTTGGTTAAGGGCTGGTCAGTCAGTATTTCACTGTGAGGTCTACACCTGTTGGTTAAGGGCTGGTCAGTCAGTATTTCACTGTGAGGTCTACACCTGTTGGTTAAGGGCTGGTCAGTCAGCATTTCACTGTGAGGTCTACACCTGTTGGTTAAGGGCTGGTCAGTCAGTATTTCACTGTGAGGTCTACACCTGTTGGTTAAGGGCTGGTCTCTCAGCATTTCACTGTGAGGTCTACACCTGTTGGTTAAGGGCTGGTCAGTATTTCACTGTGAGGTCTACACCTATTGGTTAAGGGCTGGTCAGTCTGCATTTCACTGTGAGGTCTACACCTGTTGGTTAAGGGCTGGTCAGTCAGCATTTCACTGAGGTCTACACCTGTTGGTTAAGGGCTGGTCAGTCAGCATTTCACTGTGAGGTCTACACCTGTTGGTTAAGGGCTGGTCAGTCAGCATTTCACTGTGAGGTCTACACCTGTTGGTTAAGGGCTGGTCAGTCAGCATTTCACTGTGAGGTCTACACCTATTGGTTAAGGGCTGGTCAGTCTGCATTTCACTGTGAGGTCTACACCTGTTGGTTAAGGGCTGGTCAGTCTGCATTTCACTGTGAGATCTACACCTGTTGGTTAAGGCCTGGTCAGTCAGCATTTCACTGTGAGGTCTACACCTGTTGGTTAAGGGCTGGTCAGTCAGTATTTCACTGTGAGGTCTACACCTGTTGGTTAAGGGCTGGTCAGTCAGCATTTCACTGTGAGGTCTACACCTGTTGGTTAAGGGCTGGTCAGTCAGTATTTCACTGTGAGGTCTACACCTGTTGGTTAAGGGCTGGTCAGTCAGCATTTCACTGTGAGGTCTACACCTGTTGGTTAAGGGCTGGTCAGTCAGCATTTCACTGTGAGGTCTACACCTGTTGGTTAAGGGCTGGTCAGTCAGCATTTCACTGAGGTCTACACCTATGGGTTAAGGGCTGGTCAGTCAGTATTTCACTGTGAGGTCTACACCTGTTTAAGGGCTGGTCAGTCATCTGACTAATAACATTTGATTTGAAGCTGCACCATAATTACAGCCATTTCTGACTGAAAAGTTCTGATCCCGAAATCCCTGACTTGTTTAGTGAAAACATTCCCTATTCCCTCAACCTGCTCTCGTTACGTGAAACATGTACGCATCGCATGCACGTGACCAATAGGGCCTGACCTATAGCATATCATAGTGATATGGACCTATAGCAATAGGGACCTATAGCATATCATAGTGATATGAGGGACCTGTAGCATCATAGTCGCATCAATACATTGGTTATTGCAGACTGATCGTCGTAACAAGTGATGCAGATGACGTGACAAATACATTTGAAACGGGGTATTGTTTGATCTGGAGGTAAAGGGGAAGTCAGATGTTTTGAAACGGGGGATTGTTTACTGTTTGATCTGGAGGTAAAGGGGAAGTCAGATGTTTTGAAACGGGCGATTGTTTACTGTTTGATCTGGAGGTAAAGGGGAAGTCAGATGTTTTGAAACGGGCGATTGTTTACTGTTTGATCTGGAGGTAAAGGGGAAGTCAGATGTTTTGAAACGGGGGACTGTTTACTGTCTGATCTGGAGGTAAAGGGGAAGTCAGATGTTTTGAAACAGTTGATTGTTTGATCTGGAGGTAAAGGGGAAGTCAGATGTTTTGAAACAGTTGATTGTTTGATCTGGAGGTAAAGGGGAAGTCAGATGTGTGGAAAGTACTGGAGAGCAGGTAAGAGCTGCGTTCCTATTATGTGAGCCAAACAGGTGCTGTCAGATTACAATATAATTTCTCTGACCATTTGGAACCATGTGAACAACACTAAATCATTTATAAGCCTACCAGAGAGTCTGTTGTAATGTTTTGTTGTAAAGCCTTTATTACAGCAGAGACTAAACAGTCACATTCATTCGTGATGCAATTTCCGAAATGGAACGGTTTGGGCCTATTTGTTGTTTACACTAATTATTCAATGGTCGCTTTATTTAATTTAGTGTTAGGCTTTCACATCATGAATGAGTCGTATACTGTGTGATGACATGAACCACTAAGTGATTGATACAGTAGCCCAAGTAAGTTACGGTATTAAAACTAAGCTCCACGGTGGTTCTATACTAAGTCTACTAATGATAATGACTTATTTTAATGATGATTACTATAATAGTAATAACAATAAAAAGGAGGGTTATTATGAATATACCTTTTCTGACATTTTGGAACAGTGTAAAACTAAATTAATATTAAAACTGAGAATAGAAAGGTTCAGAACTTTTGTGAAGCATCACAGTTAAGAACTATCTGGTAAATAGAAATCCAATATGGATGGTGTTAAGAGATGGGAGGGGTTGGATGTAGCTGAAGACTGGGACTGGATGGTGTTAAGAGATGGGAGGGAATGGATGGAGCTGAAGGTAGGGACTGGATGGTGTTGAGAGATGGGAGGGGTTGGATGGAGCTGAAGGGACTGGATGGTGTTAAGAGATGGGAGGGGTTGGATGGAGCTGAAGGGACTGGATGGTGTTAAGAGATGGGAGGGAATGGATGGAGCTGAAGGGACTGGATGGTGTTAAGAGATGGGAGGGGTTGGATGGAGCTGAAGGGAGGGACTGGATGGTGTTAAGAGATGGGAGGGGTTGGATGGAGCTGAAGGGAGGGACTGGATGGTGTTAAGAGATGGGAGGGGTTGGATGGAGCTGAAGGGACTGGATGGTGTTAAGAGATGGGAGGGGTTGGATGGAGCTGAAGGGAGGGACTGGATGGTGTTAAGAGATGGGAGGGGTTGGATGGAGCTGAAGGGACTGGATGGTGTTAAGAGATGGGAGGGGTTGGATGGAGCTGAAGACTGGGACTGGATGGTGTTAAGAGATGGATGGTGTTGAGAAATGGGAGGGGTTGGATGGAGCTGAAGGGGGGACTGGATGGTGTTAAGAGATGGGAGGGGTTGGATGGAGCTGAAGGGACTGGATGGTGTTAAGAGATGGGAGGGGTTGGATGGAGCTGAAGGGACTGGATGGTGTTAAGAGATGGATGGTGTTGAGAGATGGGAGGGGTTGGATGGAGCTGAAGGGGGGACTGGATGGTGTTAAGAGATGGGAGGGGTTGGATGGAGCTGAAGGGACTGGATGGTGTTAAGAGATGGGAGGGGTTGGATGGAGCTGAAGGGACTGGATGGTGTTAAGAGATGGGAGGGGTTGGATGGAGCTGAAGGGACTGGATGGTGTTAAGAGATGGGAGGGGTTGGATGGAGCTGAAGGGAGGGACTGGATGGTGTTAAGAGAGAGATGGGAGGGGTTGGATGGAGCTGAAGGGACTGGATGGTGTTAAGAGATGGGAGGGGTTGGATGGAGCTGAAGGGACTGGATGGTGTTAAGAGATGGGAGGGGTTGGATGGAGCTGAAGGGACTGGATGGTGTTAAGAGATGGGAGGGGTTGAATGGAGCTGAAGGGACTGGATGGTGTTAAGAGATGGGAGGGGTTGAATGGAGCTGAAGGGACTGGATGGTGTTAAGAGATGGGAGGGGTTGGATGGAGCTGAAGGGACTGGATGGTGTTAAGAGATGGGAGGGGTTGGATCGAGCTGAAGGTTGGGACTGGATGGTGTTAAGAGATGGGCGGGGTTGAATGGAGCTGAAGGGACTGGATGGTGTTAAGAGATGGGAGGGGTTGGATGGAGCTGAAGGGACTGGATGGTGTTAAGAGATGGGAGGGGTTGGATGGAGCTGAAGGTTGGGACTGGATGGTGATAAGAGAGAGATGGGAGGGGTTGGATGGAGCTGAAGACTGGGACTGGATGGTGTTAAGAGATGGGAGGGGTTGGATGGAGCTGAAGACTGGGACTGGATGGTGTTAAGAGATGGGAGGGGTTGGATGGAGCTGAAGGGTGGGACTGGATGGTGTTAAGAGATGGGAGGGAATGGATGGAGCTGAAGGGACTGGATGGTGTTAAGAGATGGGAGGGGTTGGATGGAGCTGAAGGGACTGGATGGTGTTAAGAGATGGGAGGGGTTGGATGGAGTTGAAGGGTGGGACTGGATGGTGTTAAGAGAACTAGAATCACAACAGTAGCCTGTCTTATTTCTGTAGATATCCTGATCAGAACTAGAATCACAACAGTAGCCTGTCTTATTTCTGTAGATATCCTGATCAGAACTAGAATCACAACAGTAGCCTGTCTTATTTCTGTAGATATCCTGATCAGAACTAGAATCACAACAGTAGCCTGTCTTATTACTGTAGATATCCTGATCAGAACTAGAATCACAACAGTAGCCCGTCTTATTTCTGTAGATATCCTGATCAGAACTAGAATCACAACAGTAGCCTGTCTTATTTCTGTAGATATCCTGATCAGAACTAGAATCACAACAGTAGCCTGTCTTATTTCTGTAGATATCCTGATCAGAACTAGAATCACAACAGTAGCCTGTCTTATTTCTGTAGATATCCTGATCAGAACTAGAATCACAACAGTAGCCTGTCTTATTACTGTAGATATCCTGATCAGAACTAGAATCACAACAGTAGCCTGTCTTATTTCTGTAGATATCCTGATCAGAACTAGAATCACAACAGTAGCCTGTCTTATTTCTGTAGATATCCTGATCAGAACTAGAATCACAACAGTAGCCCGTCTTATTTCTGTAGATATCCTGATCAGAACTAGAATCACAACAGTAGCCTGTCTTATTTCTGTAAATATCCTGATCAGAACTAGAATCACAACAGTAGCCTGTCTTATTTCTGTAGATATCCTGATCAGAACTAGAATCACAACAGTAGCCCGTCTTATTTCTGTAGATATCCTGATCAGAACTAGAATCACAACAGTAGCCTGTCTTATTACTGTAGATATCCTGATCAGAACTAGAATCACAACAGTAGCCTGTCTTATTTCTGTAGATATCCTGATCAGAACTAGAATCACAACAGTAGCCTGTCTTATTTCTGTAGATATCCTGATCAGAACTAGAATCACAACAGTAGCCTGTCTTATTTCTGTAGATATCCTGATCAGAACTAGAATCACAACAGTAGCCTGTCTTATTTCTGTAGATATCCTGATCAGAACTAGAATCACAACAGTAGCCCGTCTTATTTCTGTAGATATCCTGATCAGAACTAGAATCACAACAGTAGCCCGTCTTATTTCTGTAGATATCCTGATCAGAACTAGAATCACAACAGTAGCCTGTCGTATTTCTGTAGATATCCTGATCAGAACTAGAATCACAACAGTAGCCTGTCTTATTACTGTAGATATCCTGATCAGAACTAGAATCACAACAGTAGCCTGTCTTATTACTGTAGATATCCTGATCAGAACTAGAATCACAACAGTAGCCCGTCTTATTTCTGTAGATATCCTGATCAGAACTAGAATCACAACAGTAGCCTGTCGTATTTCTGTAGATATCCTGATCAGAACTAGAATCACAACAGTAGCCTGTCTTATTACTGTAGATATCCTGATCAGAACTAGAATCACAACAGTAGCCCGTCTTATTTCTGTAGATATCCTGATCAGAACTAGAATCACAACAGGCAACAGGTTCAAAGATCTTACAGGTCATATGAGGGAATTAGTCTGAAATATATAATCTATGGATTTGACATGACTGGGAATACAGATATGCATCTGTTGGTCACAGATACCTTAAAGAAATGGGCTTCACGGTGGGCCTCATTGTGTGTCTTCAGTGTGTGTGTGTCTTCTGTGTGTGTGTTCAAGTTTTATTAAATCTGTGTTTTACTTTTCCTTCTATCGCCAAGGTAACCAGGCTGACGAGAGTCGCATGGCGTTGCTCGGCAAGCTAGTCTCCATGGCGATCGCTGTGGGCAGGGTCCCCATCCTGGAGTGTGCTGCTACCTGGTTACAGGTTAGTACACACACACCTTCACCGTGGACAGGACAGGTCTATGGAGTGATTTAGGTATAGGTTATCAATAACACACCTTCACTTACCGTGGACAGGACAGGTCTATGGAGTGATTTAGGTATAGGTTATCAATAACACACCTTCACTTACCGTGGACAGGACAGGTCTATGGAGTGATTTAGGTATAGGTTATCAATAACACACCTTCACTTACCGTGGACAGGACAGGTCTATGGAGTGATTTAGGTATAGGTTATCAATAACACACCTTCACTTACCGTGGACAGGACAGGTCTATGGAGTGATTTAGGTATAGGTTATTAATAATAGACTATATCCTGGTAGAGGTAAACCATAGCTAGCACCAGAGACTATATCCTGGTAGAGGTAAACCGTAGCTAGCACCAGAGACTATATCCTGGTAGAGGTAAACCGTAGCTAGCACCAGAGACTACATCCTGGTAGAGGTAAACCGTAGCTAGCACCAGAGACTATATCCTGGTAGAGGTAAACCGTAGCTAGCACCAGAGACTATATCCTGGTAGAGGTAAACCGTAGCTAGCACCAGAGGCTACATCCTGGTAGAGGTAAACCGTAGCTAGCACCAGAGACTATATCCTGGTAGAGGTAAACCGTAGCTAGCACCAGAGACTACATCCTGGTAGAGGTAAACCGTAGCTAGCACCAGAGGCTACATCCTGGTAGAGGTAAACCGTAGCTAGCACCAGAGACTACATCCTGGTAGAGGTAAACAGTAGCTATTACCAGAGGCTACATCCTGGTAGAGGTAAACCGTAGCTAGCACCAGAGACTACATCCTGCTAGAGGTAAACAGTAGCTAGTACCAGAGGCTACATCCTGCTAGAGGTAAACAGTAGCTAGCACCAGAGACTACATCCTGCTAGAGGTAAACAGTAGCTAGTACCAGAGGCTATATCCTGGTAGAGGTAAACCGTAGCTAGCACCAGAGACTACATCCTGCTAGAGGTAAACAGTAGCTAGCACCAGAGACTACATCCTGCTGGAGGTCATTTTGCAGGGCTCTGGCAGTGCTCCTCCTTGCACAAAGGCGGAGGTAGCGGTCCTGCTGCTGGGTTGTTGCCCTCCTACGGCCTCCTCCACGTCTCCTGATGTACTGGCCTGTCTCCTGGTAGCGCCTCCATGCTCTGGACTCTACGCTGACAGACGCAGCAAACCTTCTTGCCACAGCTCGCATTGATGTGCCATCCTGGATGAGCTGCACTACCTGAGCCACTTGTGTGGGTTGTAGACTCCGTCTCATGCTACCACTAGAGTGAAAGCACCGCCAGCATTCAAAAGTGACCAAAACATCAGCCAGGAAGCATAGGAACTGAGAAGTGGTCTGTGGTCACCACCTGCAGAACCACTCCTTTATTGGGGGTGTCTTGCTAATTGCCTATAATTTCCACCTTTTGTCTATTCCATTTGCACAACAGCATGTGAAATTTATTGTCAATCAGTGTTGCTTCCTAAGTGGACAGTTTGATTTCACAGAAGTGTGATTGACTTGGAGTTACATTGTGTTGTTTAAGTGTTCCCTTTTATTTTTTTGAGCAGTGTATATTTCCACACTATATGATAATACCATTTTAGTGTAAGAGTTGTTTGAAAAGACTGCCTGAAATGTCAGGCGGTAAATTAGTTAATAGACCAATAAGAAAGAGCTTTCCCAACCTCTCGGCCAATAACGACTAGTTTTCTGTTTTCACTTCCCCACTCAGACCACTCCCAGACAGTCCGAGCTAAATTCTTGCATGAGAAGTTGCTCTTTGCTAAGAAGCTATTTTTATTTCTTTTTTGACCATTTTAATGTAAAACAATCCCAGTGAGGTACTTAATTGTTACCCAGAAATGAATTGGTATTGTGTGTGTTCCAGCGGACCCACCCTGTCTACTGTAGAAGACTAGCCAGAGTGCTCGTGGATGACTATTGTTCACTACTTCCTGGTTCCGTGGTTCCAACACTCAACAACCTCAGCTGTTCCTGTCCTCCATTCTGCTGCCAGTTCATCACTGCTGTTACCACCCTGTATGACCTCTCTACAGGTACACACACTGCTGTTACCACCCTGTATGACCTCTACAGGTACACACTGCTGTTACCACCCTGTATGACCTCTCTACAGGTACACACTGCAGTTACCACCCTGTATGACCTCTCTACAGGTACACACACTGCTGTTACCACCCTGTATGACCTCTACAGGTACACACACCGTTAGGAAAATGTGTTGCCAGACATTTGACGGCAGCGTTTTAATTGACCAGACCCATATGCATTGGGTCCAGCCACAGTGCTCAGAATGACAGAAATAACATTTATGGTAATTCATCTGAACAGAAGGTGTAAGTGGAGGATGCAACGCTTCCTGACTGGAATCCCACTTTAAAGATGTTAGGAGAACTGTCCACATGTTCCTCAGCCAACAAGATGAGTAACAGCTAAATCACTAGCCTGTCCATCTACTATCAGCCAACAAGATGAGTAACGAACAGCTAAATCACTAGCCTGTCCATCTACTATCAGCCAACAAGATGAGTAACGAACAGCTAAATCACTAGCCTGTCCATCTACTATCAGCCAACAAGATGAGTAACGAACAGCTAAATCACTAGCCTGTCCATCTACTATCAGCCAACAAGATGAGTAACGAACAGCTAAATCACTAGCCTGTCCATCTACTATCAGCCAACAAGATGAGTAACGAACAGCTAAATCACTAGCCTGTCCATCTACTATCAGCCAACAAGATGAGTAACGAACAGCTAAATCACTAGCCTGTCCATCTACTATCAGCCAACAAGATGAGTAACGAACAGCTAAATCACTAGCCTGTCCATCTACTATCAGCCAACAAGATGAGTAACGAACAGCTAAATCACTAGCCTGTCCATCTACTATCAGCCAACAAGATGAGTAACGAACAGCTAAATCACTAGCCTGTCCATCTACTATCAGCCAACAAGATGAGTAACGAACAGCTAAATCACTGGCCTGTCAATCTACTATCAGCCAACAAGATGAGTAACGAACAGCTAAATCACTAGCCTGTCCATCTACTATCAGCCAACAAGATGAGTAACGAACAGCTAAATCACTAGCCTGTCCATCTACTATCAGCCAACAAGATGAGTAACGAACAGCTAAATCACTAGCCTGTCCATCTACTATCAGCCAACAAGATGAGTAACGAACAGCTAAATCACTAGCCTGTCAATCTACTATCAGCCAACAAGATGTACGTGTATGTAATCTACTATGACCAGACCCACTACTATGTCAGGTAAACATCTCTAAATACCTCTTGGTGTGTGTTTGGTGTGTATAGAGGAGTTGACTCTCCCTGTACAGCTGTTACTATGTCAGGTCTACATCTCTAAATACCTCTTGGTGTGTGTTTGGTGTGTATAGAGGAGTTGACTCCTCCTGTACAGCTGTTACAGATGGTGGTGTCCTGGATCCAAGACCAACCTCGATTGGTCCTCATCACTCTGCTGAACACGCCCCCCTCCTCCAGCCAGCCAATCGGCTCCCTGGACCTCACACCGCTGGCTGGGCTGGTGCGCTGGTGTGTCAAAGCCCCATTGGCTTACAGAAGAGACGGGAAGCAGGGCTTGGCCAATGGGACAACAGAGACTGAGCTGGAGGCAGGGCCTCTCTTCTCTGAGCTTCATCTCAGTGTTCTGCAGGTTTGTCCGTTCTCAATGTCCAGTCTCAAACCTGACTTTTGGGACATTTTTGTAATTTAGGACGTACATGAGGGTTGGGTTTGGATTACAAACCTCCAGACAGTGAGACAGACCATCATAGCAGCAGAACCTCCAGACAGTGAGACAGACCATCATAGCAGCAGAACCTCCAGACAGTGAGACAGACCATCATAGCAGCAGAACCTCCAGACAGACCATCATAGCAGCAGAACCTCCAGACAGACCATCATAGCAGCAGAACCTCCAGACAGACCATCATAGCAGCAGGACAGACCATCATAGCAGCAGAACCTCCAGACAGACCATCATAGCAGCAGAACCTCCAGACAGACCATCATAGCAGCAGAACCTCCAGACAGACCATCATAGTAGCAGAACCTCCAGACAGTGAGACAGACCATCATAGCAGCAGAACCTCCAGACAGTGATACAGACCATCATAGCAGCAGAACCTCCAGACAGACCATCATAGTAGCAGAACCTCCAGACAGACCATCATAGTAGCAGAACCTCCAGACAGACCATCATAGCAGCAGAACCTCCAGACAGACCATCATAGCAGCAGAACCTCCAGACAGACCATCATAGCAGCAGAACCTCCAGACAGACCATCATAGCAGCAGAACCTCCAGACAGTGAGACAGACCATCATAGCAGCAGAACCTCCAGACAGACCATCATAGCAGCAGAACCTCCAGACAGTGAGACAGACCATCATAGCAGCAGAACCTCCAGACAGACCATCATAGCAGCAGAACCTCCAGACAGTGATACAGACCATCATAGCAGCAGAACCTCCAGACAGTGAGACAGACCATCATAGCAGCAGAACCTCCAGACAGACCATCATAGCAGCAGAACCTCCAGACAGACCATCATAGCAGCAGAACCTCCAGACAGACCATCATAGCAGCAGAACCTCCAGACAGACCATCATAGCAGCAGAACCTCCAGACAGACCATCATAGTAGCAGAACCTCCAGACAGTGAGACAGACCATCATAGCAGCAGAACCTCCAGACAGTGATACAGACCATCATAGCAGCAGAACCTCCAGACAGACCATCATAGTAGCAGAACCTCCAGACAGACCATCATAGCAGCAGAACCTCCAGACAGACCATCATAGTAGCAGAACCTCCAGACAGACCATCATAGTAGCAGAACCTCCAGACAGACCATCATAGCAGCAGAACCTCCAGACAGACCATCATAGCAGCAGAACCTCCAGACAGACCATCATAGCAGCAGAACCTCCAGACAGACCATCATAGCAGCAGAACCTCCAGACAGACCATCATAGCAGCAGAACCTCCAGACAGTGAGACAGACCATCATAGCAGCAAAACCTCCAGACAGACCATCATAGCAGCAAAACCTCCAGACAGACCATCATAGTAGCAGAACCTCCAGACAGACCATCATAGTAGCAGAACCTCCAGACAGACCATCATAGCAGCAGAACCTCCAGACAGACCATCATAGCAGCAGAACCTCCAGACAGACCATCATAGCAGCAGAACCTCCAGACAGACCATCATAGCAGCAGAACCTCCAGACAGTGAGACAGACCATCATAGCAGCAGAACCTTCAGACAGACCATCATAGCAGCAGAACCTCCAGACAGACCATCATAGTAGCAGAACCTCCAGACAGACCATCATAGCAGCAGAACCTCCAGACAGACCATCATAGCAGCAGAACCTCCAGACAGACCATCATAGCAGCAGAACCTCCAGACAGACCATCATAGCAGCAGAACCTCCAGACAGTGAGACAGACCATCATAGCAGCAGAACCTTCAGACAGACCATCATAGCAGCAAAACCTCCAGACAGACCATCATAGCAGCAAATCCTCCAGACAGACCATCATAGCAGCAGAACCTCCAGACAGACCATCATAGCAGCAGAACATCCAGACAGACCATCATAGCAGCAAAACCTCCAGACAGACCATCATAGCAGCAGAACCTCCAGACAGTGAGACAGACCATCATAGCAGCAGAACCTCCAGACAGTGAGACAGACCATCATAGCAGCAGAACCTCCAGACAGACCATCATAGCAGCAGAACATCCAGACAGACCATCATAGCAGCAAAACCTCCAGACAGACCATCATAGTAGCAGAACCTCCAGACAGACCATCATAGTAGCAGAACCTCCAGACAGACCATCATAGCAGCAGAACCTCCAGACAGTGATACAGACCATCATAGCAGCAGAACCTCCAGACAGTGAGACAGACCATCATAGCAGCAGAACATCCAGACAGACCATCATAGCAGCAGAACCTCCAGACAGACCATCATAGCAGCAGAACCTCCAGACAGACCATCATAGCAGCAGAACCTCCAGACAGACCATCATAGCAGCAGAACCTCCAGACAGACCATCATAGTAGCAGAACCTCCAGACAGTGAGACAGACCATCATAGCAGCAGAACCTCCAGACAGTGAGACAGACCATCATAGCAGCAGAACCTCCAGACAGACCATCATAGCAGCAGAACCTCCAGACAGACCATCATAGCAGCAGAACCTCCAGACAGACCATCATAGTAGCAGAACCTCCAGACAGTGATACAGACCTGTCCATTACTCAGCAAAATGTTAAGTTGAGAGAACACTTGGCCCTAAGCCCCTAATGGAGTGGCTACTTGCTGTATTAGGGTTAGGGTTAGGTAGTGATCACTCCAGTCTGCCATTAACCAGGTTTCCATCCAATCTTGCTGTATTTGGTAGTGATCACTCCAGTCTGCCACTAACCAGGTTTCCATCCAATCTTGCTGTATTTGGTAGTGATCACTCCAGTCTACTACTAACCAGGTTTCCATCCAATCTTGCTGTATTTGGTAGTGATCATCCAGTCTGCCACTAACCAGGTTTCCATCCAATCTTGCTGTGTCAATTTGAAGGAAACACATCTCTGTTTTTATGTGGTTTTTAGAATATTGGCATGAAAATCTGTCTCCACCTGGATGGAAGCCTAGCTACTGTTCTGGGTCAAATCTGTCTCCACCTGGATGGAAGCCTAGCTACTGTTCTGGGTCAAATCTGTCCAACTGGATGGAAGCCTAGCTACTGTTCTGGGTCAAATCTGTCCAACTGGATGGAAGCCTAGCTACTGTTCTGGGGCAAATCTGACTCCACCTGGATGGAAGCCTAGCTACTGTTCTGGGCCAAATCTGTCTCCGCCTGGATGGAAGCCTAGCTACTGTTTTGGGCCAAATCTGTCTCCAACTGGATGGAAGCCTAGCTACTGTTCTGGGCTAAATCTGTCTCCACCTGGATGGAAGCCTAGCTACTGTTCTGGGTCAAATCTGTCTCCGCCTGGATGGAAGCCTAGCTACTGTTCTGGGCTAAATCTGTCTCCACCTGGATGGAAGCCTAGCTACTGTTCTGGGTCAAATCTGTCTCCAATTGGATGGAAGCCTAGCTACTGTTCTGGGTCAAATCTGTCTCCAACTGGATGGAAGCCTAGCTACTGTTTTGGGCCAAATCTGTCTCCAACTGGATGGAAGCCTAGCTACTGTTCTGGGTCAAATCTGTCTCCGCCTGGATGGAAGCCTAGCTACTGTTCTGGGCTAAATCTGTCTCCAACTGGATGGAAGCCTAGCTACTGTTCTGGGTCAAATCTGTCTCCACCTGGATGGAAGCCTAGCTACTGTTCTGGGTCAAATCTGTCTCCAACTGGATGGAAGCCTAGCTACTGTTCTGGGCCAATGAGAATTGAGATGATGTGCACTTGCATCTCACCTGCAACTTGTCAAGATTCCAGAATTCTAAACCCATTGAGCATATTGTGTCCTGCTGCCAGCTGTTTGTCTTTAAAACAATATAAATGTAACCTTTATTTAACTAGGCAAGTCAGTTAAGAACAATGACGGCCTACACCGGCCTCTTATTTACAATGACGGCCTACACCGGCCTCTTATTTACAATGACGGCCTACACCGGCCTCTTATTTACAATGACGGCCTACACCTGCCAAACCTGGACCACTTGTACGCCGCCCTATGGGACTCCCAATCACGACCGGTTGTGATACAGCCTGGATTCAAACCAAGGTGTCTGTAATGATGCCTCTAGCACTGGGATGCAGTGCCTTAGACCGCTGCGCCACTCAGGAGCCCGGTAACATGGTTCCCTATGAAACACTGTCCGACAGATGCACTCTGGTAATAGATGGGGAGAAAGATGTAAAAACCAAACGGCCCTGAGGCACAAACGTCACCAGTGACTTGATAAGCTGATTTAGCTAACGTGACCTGCCTGCTCATGGTGTTATTTACTGGCTTCATTGACAAGCAGAGATGGGACTTAGCTCACTAGTTATTTGAGGTAGTGATATACGGCTGGTAGCAGCTTGTGGGATCTAGGATCGTTTGACAGCTGGCTGATGAAGAACTTGTAGACATGTTCTCAGAAATCAGTCCTGAGCGCAGCCAGCAGCAACGGACTGATACTGTCTACTGATTCTGGGGACTCCGGGGAGTCTGGCGTGTACAATAAAGCAAACATAAAGCACCTCCGTGGAACCGCACCCCCGTGGAACCGCACCCCCGTGGAACCGCAGCCCCGTGGAACCGCACCCCCGTGGAACCGCACCCCCGTGGAACCGCACCTCCGTGGAACCATACCTCCGTGGAACCGCACCCCAAAACACTAACCTTGTTTTTCTTCAGCCCCTCTGAGGTCCTGGGTCAGGGTTAGGTCATGTTTAGAAGTCATCAACTCTTCCTCTCCGGAGTCCTGGGTCAGGGTTAGGTCATGTTTAGAAGTCATCAACTCTTCCTCCTGGAGTCCTGGGTCAGGGTTAGGTCATGTTTAGAAGTCATCAACTCTTCCTCCCCGGAGTCCTGGGTCAGGGTTAGGTCATGTTTAGAAGTCATCAACTCTTCCTCCTGGAGTCCTGGGTCAGGGTTAGGTCATGTTTAGAAGTCATCAACTCTTCCTCCCCGGAGTCCTGGGTCAGGGTTAGGTCATGTTTAGAAGTCATCAACTCTTCCTCCCTGGAGTCCTGGGTCAGGGTCAGGTCATGTTTAGAAGTCATCAACTCTTCCTCCCCGGAGTCCTGGTTCAGGGTCAGGTCATCAACTCTTCCTCCTGGAGTCCTGGGTCAGGGTTAGGTCATGTTTAGAGGTCATCAACTCTTCCTCCCCGGAGTCCTGGGTCAGGGTTAGGTCATGTTTAGAAGTCATCAACTCTTCCTCCTGGAGTCCTGGGTCAGGGTCAGGTCATGTTTAGAAGTCATCAACTCTTCCTCCTGGAGTCCTGGGTCAGGGTCAGGTCATGTTTAGAAGTCATCAACTCTTCCTCCTGGAGTCCTGGTTCAGGGTTAGGTCATGTTTAGAAGTCATCAACTCTTCCTCCCCGGAGTCCTGGGTCAGGGTCAGGTCATGTTTAGAAGTCATCAACTCTTCCTCCCCGGAGTCCTGGGTCAGGGTTAGGTCATGTTTAGAAGTCATCAACTCTTCCTCCCGGAGTCCTGGTTCAGGGTTAGGTCATGTTTAGAAGTCATCAACTCTTCCTCCTGGAGTCCTGGGTCAGGGTTAGGTCATGTTTAGAAGTCATCAACTCCTCCTCCTGGAGTCCTGGGTCAGGGTCAGGTCATGTTTAGAAGTCATCAACTCTTCCTCCCCGGAGTCCTGGGTCAGGGTCAGGTCATGTTTAGAGGTCATCAACTCTTCCTCCTGGAGTCCTGGGTCAGGGTCAGGTCATGTTTAGAAGTCATCAACTCTTCCTCCTGGAGTCCTGGGTCAGGGTTAGGTCATCAACTCTTCCTCCTGGAGTCCTGGGTCAGGGTCAGGTCATGTTTAGAAGTCAGAGGTGATGAACTCTAAACGCTTATCTGTTCCAGGTGTTGCTGCTCCTCCCGGGCGTTCTGAGAGAGAAGGGGCTTCTGGGTCGTCTGGCGTTGCTGCAGCCCGACCAGCTGACTTCTCTGACCTCTGACCTCTCTGGTCTTCTGGAGGAGCTGAACCCTCTCCACTCCGATACACAGACACACATCCAGCTCACTCTGGATAGGCTGGCCCAGGCCCTGCAGGTCTCCATGGCAGCAGGGGCGCTGCTCTGCTCTAGAGGTAGGGATGTCATACCCTGTGTGTTCTACAGTTGTGATGTCATATCCTGTGTCTTCTACAGTTGTGATGTCTTATCCTGTGTGTTCTCTCCACAGAGGACCTGAGAGCGCTCTGTTCCCGCCTCCCACACAACAAGTAAGAACCAGTCACAGTACACCCCTAGCCCTCCCCACAACCAATCACAATGTACCCCTAAACCTTCCCCACAACCAATCACAATGCACCCCTAACCCTCCCCCACAACCAATCACAATGCACCCCTAACCCTCCCCCACAACCAATCACAATGCACCCCTAACCCTCCCCCACAACCAATCACAATGTACCCCTAAACCTCCCCCACAACCAATCACAATGCACCCCTAACCCTCCCCCACAACCAATCACAATGCACCCCTAACCCTCCCCCACAACCAATCACAATGCACCCCTAACCCTCCCCCACAACCAATCACAATGTACCCCTAAACCTCCCCCACAACCAATCACAATGCACCCCTAACCCTCCCCCACAACCAATCACAATGCACCCCTAGCCCTCCCCCACAACCAATCACAATGTACCCCTAAACCTTCCCCACAACCAATCACAATGTACCCCTAAACCTTCGCCACAACCAATCACAATGTGCCCCTAAACCTTCGCCACAACCAATCACAATGTACCCCTAAACCTTCGCCACAACCAATCACAATGCACCCCTAAACCTCCCCCACAACCAATCACAATGCACCCCTAAACCTTCCCCACAACCAATCACAATGCACCCCTAGGGTTATACATTTCATCCATATTTAGCGACATCTCCCTCCCTAAGTTAGCGAAGCATTGCGACAGGACAGAATTCAAACCGAAGTCAAACGGTAATGGAACCACGGAATGAAGAAGAACGGAATGTGGGAGGTGCTTAGAATGCATTGACGGAATTGGAATGAATAGCAGTAGGTGATGCGTTTCCTGCTGTTACAGATGCAGGACAATCAAAGTGAGTTGTAATTCCTAATTCTATGGTGTCTCTCAGTTTGCTCCAGATGGTGATGTCTGGTCCAGTGCAGCAGAGTGGATTCTACCCCCACATCCACACCCCTCCCCTGGGCTACAGCCCCCGGCCCGGCCCCTTAGGACCTCACCCCTCCTCTCACTCTCCTCATCCCTCCTTCCCTTCTCAACCTTTCCTTCCGAGCCTGGCCTTTCCTTTCCGCCCCAGCCACTAAAGAGATGTGTGGACACATGGAAGACAACGATATTGGTGTATACTGAGTATTTGGACTGTTTGTCAAATCAATCTGTTTTACTATGTTTCATTAATAAATTGACCACAGCCTGTATGCCCTCCACCTATCTGTTCACTAATAAATTGACCACAGCCTGTATGTCCTCCACCTATCTGTTCATTAATAAATTGACCACAGTCTGTATGTCCTCCACCTATCTGTTCATTAATAAATTGACCACAGCCTGTATGTCCTCCACCTATCTGTTCATTAATAAATTGACCACAGCCTGTATGTCCTCCACCTATCTGTTCATTAATAAATTGACCACAGTCTGTATGTCCTCCACCTATCTGTTCATTAATAAATTGACCACAGTCTGTATGTCCTCCACCTATCTGTTCATTAATAAATTGACCACAGCCTGTATGTCCTCCACCTATCTGTTCATTAATAAATTGACCACAGTCTGTATGTCCTCCACCTATCTGTTCATTAATAAATTGACCACAGCCTGTATCCCCTCCACCTATCTGTTCATTAATAAATTGACCACAGCCTGTATCCCCTCCACCTATCTGTTCATTAATAAATTGACCACAGCCTGTATGTCCTCCACCTATCTGTTCATTAATAAATGCTATGCCCTCCCACCTATCTCTTTCATTAATTGTATATATTTATTTAACCTTTATTTGACGGGGAAGACATATTGAGACCTAAGTCTCTTATCCAAATGCGCCCTGTATAATACAATATAAATATACACATTAAATACTACATATATTTTAAAGTATTGATGGGGGATTTATTATGCTCCCTGTATAATACAATATAAATATACACATTAAATACTACATATAATTGAAAGTATTGATGGGGGATTTATTATGCTCCCTGTATAATACAATATAAATATACACATTAAATACTACATATAATTTAAAGTATTGATGGGGGATTTATTATGCGCCCTGTATAATAAATCAAATCAAAATCAAAAATCAAATCAAGTTTATTTTATATAGCCCTTCATACATCAGCTAATATCTCGAAGTGCTGTACAGAAACCCAGCCTAAAACCCCAAACAGCAAGCAATGCAGGTGTAGAAGCACGGTGGCTAGGAAAAACTCCCTAGAAAGGCCAAAACCTAGGAAGAAACCTAGAGAGGAACCAGGCTATGAGGGGTGGCCAGTCCTCTTCTGGCTGTGCCGGGTGGAGATTATAACAGAACATGGCCAAGATGTTCAAAAATGTTCATAAGTGACAAGCATGGTCAAATAATAATCAGGAATAAATGTCAGTTGGCTTTTCATAGCCGATCATTAAGAGTTGAAAACAGCAGGTCTGGGACAGGTAGGGGTTCCATAACTGCAGTTATACAATATAAATATACACATTAAATACTACATATATTTTAAAGTATTGATGGGAGATTTATTATGCTCCCTGTATAATACAATATAAATATACACATTAAATACTACATATATTTTAAAGTATTGATGGGGGATTTATTGTGGATGAATGTAACTGTTTTTCTGGGTGATTTGTGACGTTTTATTTGTGCTTCCCGTGACTGTGTTTAGGGTCAGGGTTAGGGTTAGGGTTAGTGACTGTGTTTAGGACACACCTTCTCCTTCAGGGTTAGGTTTAGGGTTAGTGATCGTGACTGTGTTTAGGGTTAGGGTTAGGGTTAGGGTTTAGGGTTAGGGTTAAGGTTAGTTTCTAGTTTTGAGTCAGTTGATCCACTTCCATCGCTGACACGTGGAAACCGGAGGGGGGAAGGGAGGGGGTGCACTCCACTCATATGCGCGTAGGCCGGAGGGGTCCGGGCGCGGCCGGCCAAAGTAGTAGGCCCCAAAGTTGCCCACTTGTAGATTAACCCGTTGGTTGGGTTAAAAAGGGTTAGGGTTAGGGTTAGGGGTTAGGGTGAGGGTGAGGGTTTAGGGTTTAGGGTTAGGGTTAGAGGGTTAGGGTTAGGGTTAGGTTCTAAGAAAAACAGACGAATCTGATATGCACTGGCACAGGCAACCCCTTTAGGATAGATGGTTTGGACTATTGTATAAAATACTTTAATGACTTAAAAAATATATAAAAACATATTTTTAAAAAAAGGACCAGAACCAGGATTTAAAATTATAATCATAAGTAAGGTTTAGGTTAAAAGCCAGGGATTCCAAACTAAAAAATAGAGACCAAGGGCTCAGCTCAAGGCTGTGGTCTAAGGGTTAAGGTTAGGCATGAGGGTCTAGATTAGGATTGGAAATTAGGGTTAGGATTTAGGAACTGGGGGTTAAGGTTAGAGTTCAGGTTGGGTTACGGTTAGGTTTAGAATATAGGCCAGGATTAAATTAGGATCAGGTATGGGGGTGCAAAGGTTAAGGTTAGGCATGAAGATCTTGGGGTTAGGGTTAGGGGTTTAGGGTCTGTAAGGAGAACCACCCAATAAACAAACCAAATAAATAAATAAATAAAAGAGACAATCATAAGTGTTAACAAACAATGGCTATCTAACCATGTACACTGCAAGATAAAAGTGCTTTAAACTCAAGAGTGCTATAAAAGTCTCCAAACAATAGATAAGTTAAAATCACGCCACACAAAAAAAATCAAAGAATATAAAAAATAAGTGCCATCATATTTATAATAACTCTTCAAAAAGTATAAAAATAAATCCATAAATAATTGAATAAATAAACATTTATAATGGGCGGCTCTCCCGCCATCCCCCACTACCCCCCCCACCCAGTCATCCATGTCACTGCCCTGGAGAGGCCCCCTCCCATCAGGTAAGTCAGCCAAGATAAATTTAATATTTTTAATTCAGACCCTTAGGATCTATCGTATTGAGGCGCGCAATCCAAATTCTTTCCATCCCCTGTCGTTGTGTCCTGGACCAGCTCCCATTTGTTTCCAGACCAAAAATACTCAAACCCTCCACTGCATGTAGGCCAAAATGCAAGTACAGTACTCTTATTACCTTTAGCCATATGGTATAGATGTTGTTTTAGTCTAGCATGCAGTGTATTCTTTGTTTCTCCTATATAAATCTATTGGCACAATTTACACTTGATCCCATAGATCAAGTTTACAGTGGACAATTCGATCCTCTGTCTTATGAGGAACCCCTGTCCGGAGAAGGCATTAACAATATATTTGGGTCTCCCCAGATATTTATCAAATTTATTAGGTGCCTCTTTCGTCTGGAAGGCAGAGTGGACTAACCTATCTCCGAGGTTTTTGTTTCTTCTGTAGGCTGAGATTACTTCCCAGTCTGCCAGCCCTTCCACAGCTTGTTGAGCTTCCCTGAAATTAGACCTCAAGGTCCTATTAAATCCACCCAAGTTCCCAGAGTATGTTGTAACAAAAGGTATCAAATGATTTGTTTCTGCTATTTTATTGTATCCCCCTTCCCTGCTAAATAATTCTCCTACCTCTGCCTTTATCCCCTAAGGAAACGTTTGGAATATCCCCGTGGCCCCAAGGCTCTAAAGAGAATGGTTATGGCTTCCTCCACGTGCTCCCCCAATGTACAGATTCTATTGAACCGGATCAGCTGAGATTTAATGATCCCTCTGAAGGTATGTTTTGGATGATAACTTGTTTTATGTAGCAGGGCATGCCTATCGGTCTCTTTAAAGAAGACTTTAGTGGCCAATGATTTAGTTAGACCATCTGAGCATACAAAGAAGACCTGAGTGTCCAAAAATTCGAGTTTTTCCCTTTGTATATTGTGAGAAGATGTAATGGCAGGATGATGTGTATTGAGGGTTTCTAAAAAACACTCAAAGTCCTGCATAGAACTCACCCAAATTCCAAAGATGTCATCCAAATACCTGAGATATAGCAAAGGAAGGGTCTTGCATTTAAGAAAAGCTGTCTCCTCCCAAAAACCCATATATAAGTTGGCAAAGGCTGGAGCAAATTTCTTACCCATGGCGGTGCCATGGATCTGAAGATAAAACTCATCATTAAAGTTGAAGTCATTCCTCAAAAGACTCAATTCCAACAGATCTAAGATTTCCTTATCCGGGCGCTGAGGGTCAGGAAACCTATCAAAGGCTTGTTTTACTGCCCGCAGTCCCAAAGAAGTTTCAATGTTTGTATATAATGAGTTAATATCCACAGAGAATAAGAACGCTCCTAGTGGTAGTTCGAGACCTTTAAGTTTGTCAACAAAATCATATGTGTCCTTAACATAAGAGGCATGCTTCTGGGATAGCGGATTGATAAAATAGTCAATATATTCAGCAATTCGATACGATTCCGATCCACAGTCACTAACAATTGGGCGGCCGCTAGGGATCTGAAAGGGCACAGACCACTCTTCCAAAGGTTTGTGAATTTTTGGAAGAAGATAAAATTGTCGCGGTCTTGGTACCTCCGGGCCCAACAGGTAAGTATATTGTTTGGAAGTGATAAGCTTTTTTTCAAGCAATTCCACCAATATCCTCTTGATCATGTTTTGAGTCTCAGATTGAATAGAGTGGTCTAATAGGACATAATTTTTCGCGTTATTCAATTGCCTGTTAGCCTCCAACAAATACTGTACTCTGTCCATGATTACAATCTGTGATCCTTTATCCGCAGGTTTAATGACTATACTCTGATTGGACCCCAACGATTTAATAGTGTCTAGCTCCAATTGCGTAATATTCCCCTTAGTGGCTGGCCCAGGTCGGAACCTCCTAAATGCATCCAGGTCCTCCCTAATCAATGTTTGAATGGGGGGAGATACAGATTGTACTCTAGGTTCCCAAACTGAGGGATCTGTAAAAGGCACAAAAGGAATATCAGTTTCATAATTAAAATGATCCAACAATTTTAACCTCCTATGGTATAGGTGTAGGTCCCTGCGAAGCTCCATCCTGTCCAGTATTCCCGGAGTGGGGATAAAAGACAATCCCCGTTCCAATACCTTTCTTTCCATCTTAGAGAGCCTGTATGAGTGTGAGAGATTAGTGATATTTGAATGTGGAGCTGTATCAAGGCACTGTTCTCCCCTTACATGTTTAAATTATCCAGCCAAGAGTTTAAGATCATATTTCCTGTTTCAGATGTCCAATGTACTGGGTCACGTGGCAGTGTGTGGAACCTAAGTTTGCTAATCTCAGGTAAATAGTTGCATTGCTCTAGGATTTTTAGGTTAAGTTGATCCAAGAGTAACTGTTGCTGTTTTTCTAGTCTGTCTGAATAGTTAATGATGGGCACGTAGAGTATGGCATTCGGAAATGTACTTTCCGCCATTTTCAGCAGTTGTTGTAGTTGCTTCCAGGAGGTCAACGCCAGCTGTTTCAAAAGGCAGTTGTTTAGACCCCCTATAGTACCACCTTCTCCACTGTTGGGTGTTGTTCTAGTTTTTCTACTACCCCTTTTAGATGGTGGAATGTAGCACCAGGGAAGCTATCTGCCTGCACTCTAGGGTCAGTAAATCTAGGTATCCGTGAAATATTAGAGTCTCCAATTATAACAATTGGTTTTTTAATTGTCAGTTCCCAATCCCACATTTTCCTAGTAGAATGTTGGTGTCTAACTGGTTCAAGGCAGGTAGAAATAGACTTCCTGACAGGTAGATTAATCACTGGGGTAGAAGAAGAAACCCTTGGATTTACTTCGACTGTAACAGATCTCAATGTTTTATTCTGGCCTGGTTCAAGAGGTGACGGCCCCGAAGAGAACAGCAGCGGGAGGACCGGAGCGGCCGCAACGTGGGACTCCCCGGGGGTTAGGGTTAGGGTTAGGGTTTGGTTTTGAATATAATTGTGTTTCGTTTCAGCTAGTTTGTTTTACGGTGCACAGGCCAATCGCCTGTTTATCCCTCTTCTGATGATCTGTTATATTGGGTGTAGTACTTAAAAAGGCCCGTAGGTGTCCTCCTAAGATCATAAATTAAACTGAAGTAAGTTCTAAAATGCCTCTTTTTCTGGGTGACAGTGCAGGAGCCGATGTGGTGAAAGATTCATTCAACCATAATGTTGTTAAATATGAACATAAAAGCAATATTGTGCATTTAGTTGGTTTTATTGTTTTATTCTGTTAAAAGAGAGGAAGAACCTAAGAAAAGGAAATGCCAAACTAAAACCGAACAAAACATAAATATATAGAGTATAGATAAAATATAAATAAAACCATGTTCTTCTCCATCCATTTTCCTGTCTGTTAAAACCCATTTTCTAAAACCTCTCGTTCAGGCCATTTGGCGTTATTGTCTGTAGGTGCTGGATCCACTCCCGTTCTACCCTCTTTCGCTGCCCACAGGTCCAGCCTATGTGTGACTGTAACCCTGATATGGTAAGGTGGGTGATGGGGTGCTCCTGGAAGTGGGTTATGAGTGCCGTTTGTAGGTGTGCCCTTTTAATGGTATACAGGTGTTGTTTGAGTCTGGTTTCTATGGTGTGTTTGGTTTCTCCGATGTATTGTTTATTGCAGAGTGTGCATGTAATGATATAAATGGCGTTATGGGTGTTCAATGAATAGGATTCTTGTACTGGTGCTGATGTATGGCTGTGTATGTTTGTAATGAACTTCATCTGTCGAAAATGGAAATAGTGAGATTTGGGGTCTTGTGGTGGCTTACTACTGAATCTTGCTTTGGTGAGGAGGTCCTTTAAATTGTTGTTCTTTCTGAATGCTGAAATTATTCTGTATGGTTTGAGTGGTATGTAAGTGTGCTGAACTGTAGAGAAGTTGTGTTTGATTGATTGATGTAGGGATCTGATTCTATGTGAAAATGTGGTTACTAGGGGGATGATAATTGTCTGTTGATTGAGTATTGATGACAAAGGAGAAGGGACAGAGGAAGTGTTGCGGTTTAGTGATTGGTGCAGATCACTCTCCATAGGGGAGTCAGGATTAGGGTGAAGGAGGGAGGTAGGGATTAAGTTAGGATGAGAACCCTGATTAGGGTAATGGTAAACATTAAGGTTAGGCGTGGGGTTTGGGGAGAGGTTAAGGTTAGGCGTGGGGTTTGGGGAGAGGTTAAGGTTAGGCGTGGGGTTTGGGGAGAGGTTAAGGTTAGGCGTAGGGTTTGGGGAGAGGTTAAGGTTAGGCGTGGGGTTTGGGGAGAGGTTAAGGTTAGGCGTGGGGTTAGGGGAGAGGTTAAGGTTAGGCGTGGGGTTTGGGGAGAGGTTAAGGTTAGGCGTGGGGTTTGGGGAGAGGTTAAGGTTAGGCGTGGGGTTTGGGGAGAGGTTAAGGTTAGGCGTGGGGTTTGGGGAGAGGTTAAGGTTAGGCGTGGGGTTTGGGGAGAGGGTTAGGGTTAGGGTTAGGGTTAGGGTTAGGGTTAGGGTTGGGGTTGGGGTTGGGGTTAGGGGTTAGGGGTTAGGGTTAGGGTTAGGGGGGGTTAGGGTTAGGGTTAGGGTTAGGGTTTGGGGGTTGGGGGTTAGGGGTTAGGGTTAGGGTTAGGGTTAGGTTAGGGTTAGGGTTAGGGGGGGTTAGGGTTAGGGTTAGGGTTAGGGTTAGGGGGGGGTTAGGGTTAGGGTTAGGGGGTTAGGGTTAGGGGGTTAGGGTTAGGGTTAGGGGTTAGGGTTAGGGTTAGGGTTAGGGTTAGGGTTTAGGGTTAGGGTTAGGGTTAGGTTAGGGTTAGGGTTAGGGTTAGGGGGGTTAGGGTTAGGGTTAGGGGTTAGGGTTAGGGTTAGGGTTAGGGTTTAGGGTTAGGGGTTAGGGGTTAGGGGTTAGGGTTGGGGGGGGGTTAGGGTTAGGGTTAGGGTTAGGGTTAGGAAAAAACATAGCCGATTTTCTGAAGAGTTTTTATAAAAAAGTTCCATAAATCACTCAGGCCGGCCCCCACCGACTTGGGCCCGTAGTATGGTGCTCCCACAGTTGGCACTGGTGAATGTAGGCCATTTAAAGTCATTTTAAGCCGTTTTAAAAATATGCACCTGGTAACCCAAAAGAGGGCACTTAGAAAATATTCGAGAGGAAAGGACATAGCCGATTTTCTGAAGAGTTCAACATAGAAAGTATTCAGACCTTTTTCTGGAAAGCTCTATAAATCACTCAGGCCGGCCCCCACTGACTTGGGCCCGTAGTATGGTGCTCCCATGTCGGGCATTGAGGTGAGTAGCCCATCTAAATGAATTTATATTCGTTTTAAATATATGCACCTGGTAACCCATAAGTAAAAACATAAGGTGATGTCAGTAGGCTAGTCCTTATATATTTTTCTAAAAGCTCCATAAATCCCTTAGGCCGGCCCCCACTGACTTGGGCCCATAGTATGGTGCTCCCAAGTCGGGCATTTAGGTATGTAGCCCATTTAAAAGCATTTACAATCGATTTAAATATATGCACCTGGTAACCTAAAAGTGGGCACATAGAATATTTTCGAGAGGAAAGGACATAGCCGATTTTCTGAAGAGTTCAACATAGAATATTTTCTGACTTTTTTTTGGAAAGCTCTATAAATCACTCAGACCGGCCCCCACTGACTTGGGCCCATAGTATGGTGCTCCCAAGTCGGGCATTGAGGTGAGTAGCCCATCTAAATGAATTTAAATTCGTTATAAATATATGCACCTGGTAACCCATAAGTAAAAACATAAGGTGATGTCAGTAGGCTAGTCCTTATATATTTTTCTAAAAGCTCCATAAATCCCTTAGGCCGGCCCCCACTGACTTGGGCCCATAGTATGGATGTTCCATAGCGGGCATGTAGGTATGTAGCCCATTTAAAATCATTTTAAACCATTATAAAATTGTGGGCCTGGTAACCCAAAAGAGGGCACTTAGCCGTTTTTCAGGAAAGTTCAACATAGAAAGTATTCAGACCTTTTTCTAAAAGCTCCATAAATCCCTCAGGCCGGCCCCCACCGACTTGTGCCCGCAGTATGGTTGTTCCATAGCGGGTTAGGAGGTATGTAGCCCATCGAAAAGCATTTAAAACCATTATAAAATTGTGGGCCTGGTAACCCAAAAAAAATACCAGGTGCACGGAAAAAAACACCAGGCGCACGGGATGATGGATTAGTCCAGACATCTCAGGCCGGCCCCCACCGACTTGGCCCCGTAGTATGGTGCTCCCAAGTCGGGCATTGAGGTGTGTAGCCCATCGAAAATCATTTAAAACCATTATAAAATTGTGGGCCTGGTAACCCAAAAGAGGGCACTTAGCCGTTTTTCTGAGCTGTCCAACATAGAAAATATTCAGACCTTTTTCTAAAAGCTCCATAAATCCCTCAGGCCGGCCCCCACCGACTTGGCCCCGTAGTATGGTTGTTCCATAGCGGGCATTGAGGTGTGTAGCCCCTCTAAATTAATTTTAAACCATTATAAAATTGTGGGCCTGGTAACCCAAAAAAAATACCAGGCGCACGGAAAAAAACACCAGGTGCACGGGATGGTGGATTGGTCCAGACATCTCAGGCCGGCCCCCACTGACTTGTGCCCGCAGTATGGTGCTCCCAAGTCGGGCATTGAGGTGTGTAGCCCATCGAAAATCATTTAAAACCATTATAAAATTGTGGGCCTGGTAACCCAAAAGAGGGCACTTAGCCGTTTTTCTGGAAAGTTCAACATAGAAATTATTCAGACCTTTTTCTAAAAGCTCCATAAATCCCTCAGGCCGGCCCCCACCGACTTGGCCCCGTAGTATGGTTGTTCCATAGCGGGCATTGAGGTGTGTAGCCCCTCTAAATTAATTTTAAACCATTATAAAATTGTGGGCCTGGTAACCCAAAAAAAATACCAGGCGCACGGAAAAAAACACCAGGTGCACGGGATGGTGGATTGGTCCAGACATCTCAGGCCGGCCCCCACTGACTTGTGCCCGCAGTATGGTGCTCCCAAGTCGGGCATTGAGGTGTGTAGCCCATCGAAAATCATTTAAAACCATTATAAAATTGTGGGCCTGGTAACCTAAAAAAAATACCAGGTGCACGGAAAAAAACACCAGGCGCACGGGATGATGGATTAGTCCAGACATTTTCTAAAAGCTCCATAAATCCCTCAGGCCGGCCCCCACCGACTTGGCCCCGTAGTATGGTTGTTCCATAGCGGGCATTGAGGTGTGTAGCCCCTCTAAATTAATTTTAAACCATTATAAAATTGTGGGCCTGGTAACCTAAAAAAAATACCAGGCGTACGGAAAAAAACACCAGGTGCACGGGCTGGTAAATTGGTCCAGACATCTCAGGCCGGCCCCTACTGACTTGTGCCCGCAGTATGGTGCTCCCAAGTCGGGCATTGAGGTGTGTAGCCCATCGAAAATCATTTAAAACCATTATAAAATTGTGGGCCTGGTAACCCAAAAGAGGGCACTTAGCCGTTTTTCTGGAAAGTTCAACATAGAAATTATTCAGACCTTTTTCTAAAAGCTCCATAAATCCCTCAGGCCGGCCCCCACCGACTTGGCCCCGTAGTATGGTTGTTCCATAGCGGGCATGTAGGTATGTAGCCCATTTAAAAGCATTTTAAACCATTATAAAATTGTGGGCCTGGTAACCCAAAAAAAATACCAGGCGCACGGAAAAAAACACCAGGTGCACGGGATGGTGGATTGGTCCAGACATCTCAGGCCGGCCCCCACTGACTTGTGCCCGCAGTATGGTGCTCCCAAGTCGGGCATTGAGGTGTGTAGCCCATCGAAAATCATTTAAAACCATTATAAAATTGTGGGCCTGGTAACCTAAAAAAAATACCAGGCGCACAGAAAAAAACACCAGGTGCACGGGATGATGGATTAGTCCAGACATTTTCTAAAAGCTCCAATAATCACTCAGGCCGGCCCCCACCGACTTGGCCCCGTAGTATGGTTGTTCCATAGCGGGCATGTAGGTATGTAGCCCCTCTAAATTCATTTTAAACCATTATAAAATTGTGGGCCTGGTAACCTAAAAAAAATACCAGGCGCACAGAAAAAAACACCAGGTGCACGGCATGATGGATTAGTCCAGACATTTTGTAAAAGCTCCATAAATCCCTCAGGCCGGCCCCCACCGACTTGGCCCCGTAGTATGATGCTCCCATAGCGGGCATTGAGGTGTGTAGCCCCTCTAAATTAATTTTAAACCATTATAAAATTGTGGGCCTGGTAACCTAAAAAAAATACCAGGCGTACGGAAAAAAACACCAGGCGCACGGGATGATGGATTAGTCCAGACATTTTCTAAAAGCTCCATAAATCCCTCAGGCCGGCCCCCACCGACTTGGCCCCGTAGTATGGTTGTTCCATAGCGGGCATTGAGGTGTGTAGCCCCTCTAAATTAATTTTAAACCATTATAAAATTGTGGGCCTGGTAACCCAAAAAAAATACCAGGCGTACGGAAAAAAACACCAGGTGCACGGGCTGGTAAATTGGTCCAGACATCTCAGGCCGGCCCCTACTGACTTGTGCCCGCAGTATGGTGCTCCCAAGTCGGGCATTGAGGTGTGTAGCCCATCGAAAATCATTTAAAACCATTATAAAATTGTGGGCCTGGTAACCCAAAAGAGGGCACTTAGCCGTTTTTCTGGAAAGTTCAACATAGAAATTATTCAGACCTTTTTCTAAAAGCTCCATAAATCCCTCAGGCCGGCCCCCACCGACTTGGCCCCGTAGTATGGTTGTTCCATAGCGGGCATGTAGGTATGTAGCCCATTTAAAAGCATTTTAAACCATTATAAAATTGTGGGCCTGGTAACCCAAAAAAAATACCAGGCGCACGGAAAAAAACACCAGGTGCACGGGATGGTGGATTGGTCCAGACATCTCAGGCCGGCCCCCACTGACTTGTGCCCGCAGTATGGTGCTCCCAAGTCGGGCATTGAGGTGTGTAGCCCATCGAAAATCATTTAAAACCATTATAAAATTGTGGGCCTGGTAACCAAAAAAAAATACCAGGCGCACAGAAAAAAACACCAGGTGCACGGGATGATGGATTAGTCCAGACATTTTCTAAAAGCTCCAATAATCACTCAGGCCGGCCCCCACCGACTTGGCCCCGTAGTATGGTTGTTCCATAGCGGGCATGTAGGTATGTAGCCCATTTAAAAGCATTTTAAACCATTATAAAATTGTGGGCCTGGTAACCCAAAAAAAATACCAGGTGCACGGAAAAAAACACCAGGCGCACGGGATGATGGATTAGTCCAGACATTTTCTAAAAGCTCCATAAATCCCTCAGGCCGGCCCCCACCGACTTGGCCCCGTAGTATGGTTGTTCCATAGCGGGCATTGAGGTGTGTAGCCCCTCTAAATTAATTTTAAACCATTATAAAATTGTGGGCCTGGTAACCTAAAAAAAATACCAGGCGTACGGAAAAAAACACCAGGTGCACGGGCTGGTAAATTGGTCCAGACATCTCAGGCCGGCCCCTACTGACTTGTGCCCGCAGTATGGTGCTCCCAAGTCGGGCATTGAGGTGTGTAGCCCATCGAAAATCATTTAAAACCATTATAAAATTGTGGGCCTGGTAACCCAAAAGAGGGCACTTAGCCGTTTTTCTGTAAAGTTCAACATAGAAATTATTCAGACCTTTTTCTAAAAGCTCCATAAATCCCTCAGGCCGGCCCCCACCGACTTGGCCCCGTAGTATGGTTGTTCCATAGCGGGCATGTAGGTATGTAGCCCATTTAAAAGCATTTTAAACCATTATAAAATTGTGGGCCTGGTAACCCAAAAAAAATACCAGGCGCACGGAAAAAAACACCAGGTGCACGGGATGGTGGATTGGTCCAGACATCTCAGGCCGGCCCCCACTGACTTGTGCCCGCAGTATGGTGCTCCCAAGTCGGGCATTGAGGTGTGTAGCCCATCGAAAATCATTTAAAACCATTATAAAATTGTGGGCCTGGTAACCCAAAAGAGGGCACTTAGCCGTTTTTCTGGAAAGTTCAACATAGAAATTATTCAGACCTTTTTCTAAAAGCTCCATAAATCCCTCAGGCCGGCCCCCACCGACTTGGCCCCGTAGTATGGTTGTTCCATAGCGGGCATGTAGGTATGTAGCCCATTTAAAAGCATTTTAAACCATTATAAAATTGTGGGCCTGGTAACCCAAAAAAAATACCAGGCGTACGGAAAAAAACACCAGGTGCACGGGATGGTGGATTGGTCCAGACATCTCAGGCCGGCCCCCACTGACTTGTGCCCGCAGTATGGTGCTCCCAAGTCGGGCATTGAGGTGTGTAGCCCATCGAAAATCATTTAAAACCATTATAAAATTGTGGGCCTGGTAACCTAAAAAAAATACCAGGCGCACAGAAAAAAACACCAGGTGCACGGGATGATGGATTAGTCCAGACATTTTCTAAAAGCTCCAATAATCACTCAGGCCGGCCCCCACCGACTTGGCCCCGTAGTATGGTTGTTCCATAGCGGGCATGTAGGTATGTAGCCCCTCTAAATTAATTTTAAACCATTATAAAATTGTGGGCCTGGTAACCTAAAAAAAATACCAGGCGCACAGAAAAAAACACCAGGTGCACGGCATGATGGATTAGTCCAGACATTTTGTAAAAGCTCCATAAATCCCTCAGGCCGGCCCCCACCGACTTGGCCCCGTAGTATGATGCTCCCATAGCGGGCATTGAGGTGTGTAGCCCCTCTAAATTAATTTTAAACCATTATAAAATTGTGGGCCTGGTAACCTAAAAAAAATACCAGGCGTACGGAAAAAAACACCAGGCGCACGGGATGATGGATTAGTCCAGACATTTTCTAAAAGCTCCATAAATCCCTCAGGCCGGCCCCCACCGACTTGGCCCCGTAGTATGGTTGTTCCATAGCGGGCATTGAGGTGTGTAGCCCCTCTAAATTAATTTTAAACCATTATAAAATTGTGGGCCTGGTAACCCAAAAAAAATACCAGGCGTACGGAAAAAAACACCAGGTGCACGGGCTGGTAAATTGGTCCAGACATCTCAGGCCGGCCCCTACTGACTTGTGCCCGCAGTATGGTGCTCCCAAGTCGGGCATTGAGGTGTGTAGCCCATCGAAAATCATTTAAAACCATTATAAAATTGTGGGCCTGGTAACCCAAAAGAGGGCACTTAGCCGTTTTTCTGGAAAGTTCAACATAGAAATTATTCAGACCTTTTTCTAAAAGCTCCATAAATCCCTCAGGCCGGCCCCCACCGACTTGGCCCCGTAGTATGGTTGTTCCATAGCGGGCATGTAGGTATGTAGCCCATTTAAAAGCATTTTAAACCATTATAAAATTGTGGGCCTGGTAACCCAAAAAAAATACCAGGCGTACGGAAAAAAACACCAGGTGCACGGGATGGTGGATTGGTCCAGACATCTCAGGCCGGCCCCCACTGACTTGTGCCCGCAGTATGGTGCTCCCAAGTCGGGCATTGAGGTGTGTAGCCCATCGAAAATCATTTAAAACCATTATAAAATTGTGGGCCTGGTAACCTAAAAAAAATACCAGGCGCACAGAAAAAAACACCAGGTGCACGGGATGATGGATTAGTCCAGACATTTTCTAAAAGCTCCAATAATCACTCAGGCCGGCCCCCACCGACTTGGCCCCGTAGTATGGTTGTTCCATAGCGGGCATGTAGGTATGTAGCCCCTCTAAATTAATTTTAAACCATTATAAAATTGTGGGCCTGGTAACCTAAAAAAAATACCAGGCGCACAGAAAAAAACACCAGGTGCACGGCATGATGGATTAGTCCAGACATTTTGTAAAAGCTCCATAAATCCCTCAGGCCGGCCCCCACCGACTTGGCCCCGTAGTATGATGCTCCCATAGCGGGCATTGAGGTGTGTAGCCCCTCTAAATTAATTTTAAACCATTATAAAATTGTGGGCCTGGTAACCTAAAAAAAATACCAGGCGTACGGAAAAAAACACCAGGTGCACGGGCTGGTAAATTGGTCCAGACATCTCAGGCCGGCCCCTACTGACTTGTGCCCGCAGTATGGTGCTCCCAAGTCGGGCATTGAGGTGTGTAGCCCATCGAAAATCATTTAAAACCATTATAAAATTGTGGGCCTGGTAACCCAAAAGAGGGCACTTAGCCGTTTTTCTGGAAAGTTCAACATAGAAATTATTCAGACCTTTTTCTAAAAGCTCCATAAATCCCTCAGGCCGGCCCCCACCGACTTGGCCCCGTAGTATGGTTGTTCCATAGCGGGCATGTAGGTATGTAGCCCATTTAAAAGCATTTTAAACCATTATAAAATTGTGGGCCTGGTAACCCAAAAAAAATACCAGGCGCACGGAAAAAAACACCAGGTGCACGGGATGGTGGATTGGTCCAGACATCTCAGGCCGGCCCCCACTGACTTGTGCCCGCAGTATGGTGCTCCCAAGTCGGGCATTGAGGTGTGTAGCCCATCGAAAATCATTTAAAACCATTATAAAATTGTGGGCCTGGTAACCAAAAAAAAATACCAGGCGCACAGAAAAAAACACCAGGTGCACGGGATGATGGATTAGTCCAGACATTTTCTAAAAGCTCCAATAATCACTCAGGCCGGCCCCCACCGACTTGGCCCCGTAGTATGGTTGTTCCATAGCGGGCATGTAGGTATGTAGCCCATTTAAAAGCATTTTAAACCATTATAAAATTGTGGGCCTGGTAACCCAAAAAAAATACCAGGTGCACGGAAAAAAACACCAGGCGCACGGGATGATGGATTAGTCCAGACATTTTCTAAAAGCTCCATAAATCCCTCAGGCCGGCCCCCACCGACTTGGCCCCGTAGTATGGTTGTTCCATAGCGGGCATTGAGGTGTGTAGCCCCTCTAAATTAATTTTAAACCATTATAAAATTGTGGGCCTGGTAACCTAAAAAAAATACCAGGCGTACGGAAAAAAACACCAGGTGCACGGGCTGGTAAATTGGTCCAGACATCTCAGGCCGGCCCCTACTGACTTGTGCCCGCAGTATGGTGCTCCCAAGTCGGGCATTGAGGTGTGTAGCCCATCGAAAATCATTTAAAACCATTATAAAATCGTGGGCCTGGTAACCCAAAAGAGGGCACTTAGCCGTTTTTCTGGAAAGTTCAACATAGAAATTATTCAGACCTTTTTCTAAAAGCTCCATAAATCCCTCAGGCCGGCCCCCACCGACTTGGCCCCGTAGTATGGTTGTTCCATAGCGGGCATGTAGGTATGTAGCCCATTTAAAAGCATTTTAAACCATTATAAAATTGTGGGCCTGGTAACCCAAAAAAAATACCAGGCGCACGGAAAAAAACACCAGGTGCACGGGATGGTGGATTGGTCCAGACATCTCAGGCCGGCCCCCACTGACTTGTGCCCGCAGTATGGTGCTCCCAAGTCGGGCATTGAGGTGTGTAGCCCATCGAAAATCATTTAAAACCATTATAAAATTGTGGGCCTGGTAACCCAAAAGAGGGCACTTAGCCGTTTTTCTGGAAAGTTCAACATAGAAATTATTCAGACCTTTTTCTAAAAGCTCCATAAATCCCTCAGGCCGGCCCCCACCGACTTGGCCCCGTAGTATGGTTGTTCCATAGCGGGCATGTAGGTATGTAGCCCATTTAAAAGCATTTTAAACCATTATAAAATTGTGGGCCTGGTAACCCAAAAAAAATACCAGGCGCACGGAAAAAAACACCAGGCGCACGGGATGGTGGATTGGTCCAGACATCTCAGGCCGGCCCCCACTGACTTGTGCCCGCAGTATGGTGCTCCCAAGTCGGGCATTGAGGTGTGTAGCCCATCGAAAATCATTTAAAACCATTATAAAATTGTGGGCCTGGTAACCTAAAAAAAATACCAGGCGCACAGAAAAAAACACCAGGTGCACGGGATGATGGATTAGTCCAGACATTTTCTAAAAGCTCCAATAATCACTCAGGCCGGCCCCCACCGACTTGGCCCCGTAGTATGGTTGTTCCATAGCGGGCATGTAGGTATGTAGCCCATTTAAAAGCATTTTAAACCATTATAAAATTGTGGGCCTGGTAACCCAAAAAAAATACCAGGTGCACGGAAAAAAACACCAGGCGCACGGGATGATGGATTAGTCCAGACATTTTCTAAAAGCTCCATAAATCCCTCAGGCCGGCCCCCACCGACTTGGCCCCGTAGTATGGTTGTTCCATAGCGGGCATTGAGGTGTGTAGCCCCTCTAAATTAATTTTAAACCATTATAAAATTGTGGGCCTGGTAACCTAAAAAAAATACCAGGCGTACGGAAAAAAACACCAGGTGCACGGGCTGGTAAATTGGTCCAGACATCTCAGGCCGGCCCCTACTGACTTGTGCCCGCAGTATGGTGCTCCCAAGTCGGGCATTGAGGTGTGTAGCCCATCGAAAATCATTTAAAACCATTATAAAATTGTGGGCCTGGTAACCCAAAAGAGGGCACTTAGCCGTTTTTCTGGAAAGTTCAACATAGAAATTATTCAGACCTTTTTCTAAAAGCTCCATAAATCCCTCAGGCCGGCCCCCACCGACTTGGCCCCGTAGTATGGTTGTTCCATAGCGGGCATGTAGGTATGTAGCCCATTTAAAAGCATTTTAAACCATTATAAAATTGTGGGCCTGGTAACCCAAAAAAAATACCAGGCGCACGGAAAAAAACACCAGGTGCACGGGATGGTGGATTGGTCCAGACATCTCAGGCCGGCCCCCACTGACTTGTGCCCGCAGTATGGTGCTCCCAAGTCGGGCATTGAGGTGTGTAGCCCATCGAAAATCATTTAAAACCATTATAAAATTGTGGGCCTGGTAACCAAAAAAAAATACCAGGCGCACAGAAAAAAACACCAGGTGCACGGGATGATGGATTAGTCCAGACATTTTCTAAAAGCTCCAATAATCACTCAGGCCGGCCCCCACCGACTTGGCCCCGTAGTATGGTTGTTCCATAGCGGGCATGTAGGTATGTAGCCCATTTAAAAGCATTTTAAACCATTATAAAATTGTGGGCCTGGTAACCCAAAAAAAATACCAGGTGCACGGAAAAAAACACCAGGCGCACGGGATGATGGATTAGTCCAGACATTTTCTAAAAGCTCCATAAATCCCTCAGGCCGGCCCCCACCGACTTGGCCCCGTAGTATGGTTGTTCCATAGCGGGCATTGAGGTGTGTAGCCCCTCTAAATTAATTTTAAACCATTATAAAATTGTGGGCCTGGTAACCTAAAAAAAATACCAGGCGTACGGAAAAAAACACCAGGTGCACGGGCTGGTAAATTGGTCCAGACATCTCAGGCCGGCCCCTACTGACTTGTGCCCGCAGTATGGTGCTCCCAAGTCGGGCATTGAGGTGTGTAGCCCATCGAAAATCATTTAAAACCATTATAAAATCGTGGGCCTGGTAACCCAAAAGAGGGCACTTAGCCGTTTTTCTGGAAAGTTCAACATAGAAATTATTCAGACCTTTTTCTAAAAGCTCCATAAATCCCTCAGGCCGGCCCCCACCGACTTGGCCCCGTAGTATGGTTGTTCCATAGCGGGCATGTAGGTATGTAGCCCATTTAAAAGCATTTTAAACCATTATAAAATTGTGGGCCTGGTAACCCAAAAAAAATACCAGGCGCACGGAAAAAAACACCAGGTGCACGGGATGGTGGATTGGTCCAGACATCTCAGGCCGGCCCCCACTGACTTGTGCCCGCAGTATGGTGCTCCCAAGTCGGGCATTGAGGTGTGTAGCCCATCGAAAATCATTTAAAACCATTATAAAATTGTGGGCCTGGTAACCCAAAAGAGGGCACTTAGCCGTTTTTCTGGAAAGTTCAACATAGAAATTATTCAGACCTTTTTCTAAAAGCTCCATAAATCCCTCAGGCCGGCCCCCACCGACTTGGCCCCGTAGTATGGTTGTTCCATAGCGGGCATGTAGGTATGTAGCCCATTTAAAAGCATTTTAAACCATTATAAAATTGTGGGCCTGGTAACCCAAAAAAAATACCAGGCGCACGGAAAAAAACACCAGGCGCACGGGATGGTGGATTGGTCCAGACATCTCAGGCCGGCCCCCACTGACTTGTGCCCGCAGTATGGTGCTCCCAAGTCGGGCATTGAGGTGTGTAGCCCATCGAAAATCATTTAAAACCATTATAAAATTGTGGGCCTGGTAACCTAAAAAAAATACCAGGCGCACAGAAAAAAACACCAGGTGCACGGGATGATGGATTAGTCCAGACATTTTCTAAAAGCTCCAATAATCACTCAGGCCGGCCCCCACCGACTTGGCCCCGTAGTATGGTTGTTCCATAGCGGGCATGTAGGTATGTAGCCCATTTAAAAGCATTTTAAACCATTATAAAATTGTGGGCCTGGTAACCCAAAAAAAATACCAGGTGCACGGAAAAAAACACCAGGCGCACGGGATGATGGATTAGTCCAGACATTTTCTAAAAGCTCCATAAATCCCTCAGGCCGGCCCCCACCGACTTGGCCCCGTAGTATGGTTGTTCCATAGCGGGCATTGAGGTGTGTAGCCCCTCTAAATTAATTTTAAACCATTATAAAATTGTGGGCCTGGTAACCTAAAAAAAATACCAGGCGTACGGAAAAAAACACCAGGTGCACGGGCTGGTAAATTGGTCCAGACATCTCAGGCCGGCCCCTACTGACTTGTGCCCGCAGTATGGTGCTCCCAAGTCGGGCATTGAGGTGTGTAGCCCATCGAAAATCATTTAAAACCATTATAAAATTGTGGGCCTGGTAACCCAAAAGAGGGCACTTAGCCGTTTTTCTGGAAAGTTCAACATAGAAATTATTCAGACCTTTTTCTAAAAGCTCCATAAATCCCTCAGGCCGGCCCCCACCGACTTGGCCCCGTAGTATGGTTGTTCCATAGCGGGCATGTAGGTATGTAGCCCATTTAAAAGCATTTTAAACCATTATAAAATTGTGGGCCTGGTAACCCAAAAAAAATACCAGGCGCACGGAAAAAAACACCAGGCGCACGGGATGGTGGATTGGTCCAGACATCTCAGGCCGGCCCCCACTGACTTGTGCCCGCAGTATGGTGCTCCCAAGTCGGGCATTGAGGTGTGTAGCCCATCGAAAATCATTTAAAACCATTATAAAATTGTGGGCCTGGTAACCTAAAAAAAATACCAGGCGCACAGAAAAAAACACCAGGTGCACGGGATGATGGATTAGTCCAGACATTTTCTAAAAGCTCCAATAATCACTCAGGCCGGCCCCCACCGACTTGGCCCCGTAGTATGGTTGTTCCATAGCGGGCATGTAGGTATGTAGCCCATTTAAAAGCATTTTAAACCATTATAAAATTGTGGGCCTGGTAACCCAAAAAAAATACCAGGTGCACGGAAAAAAACACCAGGCGCACGGGATGATGGATTAGTCCAGACATTTTCTAAAAGCTCCATAAATCCCTCAGGCCGGCCCCCACCGACTTGGCCCCGTAGTATGGTTGTTCCATAGCGGGCATTGAGGTGTGTAGCCCCTCTAAATTAATTTTAAACCATTATAAAATTGTGGGCCTGGTAACCTAAAAAAAATACCAGGCGTACGGAAAAAAACACCAGGTGCACGGGCTGGTAAATTGGTCCAGACATCTCAGGCCGGCCCCTACTGACTTGTGCCCGCAGTATGGTGCTCCCAAGTCGGGCATTGAGGTGTGTAGCCCATCGAAAATCATTTAAAACCATTATAAAATTGTGGGCCTGGTAACCCAAAAGAGGGCACTTAGCCGTTTTTCTGGAAAGTTCAACATAGAAATTATTCAGACCTTTTTCTAAAAGCTCCATAAATCCCTCAGGCCGGCCCCCACCGACTTGGCCCCGTAGTATGGTTGTTCCATAGCGGGCATGTAGGTATGTAGCCCATTTAAAAGCATTTTAAACCATTATAAAATTGTGGGCCTGGTAACCCAAAAAAAATACCAGGCGCACGGAAAAAAACACCAGGTGCACGGGATGGTGGATTGGTCCAGACATCTCAGGCCGGCCCCCACTGACTTGTGCCCGCAGTATGGTGCTCCCAAGTCGGGCATTGAGGTGTGTAGCCCATCGAAAATCATTTAAAACCATTATAAAATTGTGGGCCTGGTAACCTAAAAAAAATACCAGGCGCACAGAAAAAAACACCAGGTGCACGGCATGATGGATTAGTCCAGACATTTTGTAAAAGCTCCATAAATCCCTCAGGCCGGCCCCCACCGACTTGGCCCCGTAGTATGGTTGTTCCATAGCGGGCATTGAGGTGTGTAGCCCCTCTAAATTAATTTGAAACCATTATAAAATTGTGGGCCTGGTAACCTAAAAAAAATACCAGGCGTACGGAAAAAAACACCAGGCGCACGGGATGATGGATTAGTCCAGACATTTTCTAAAAGCTCCATAAATCCCTCAGGCCGGCCCCCACCGACTTGGCCCCGTAGTATGGTTGTTCCATAGCGGGCATTGAGGTGTGTAGCCCCTCTAAATTAATTTTAAACCATTATAAAATTGTGGGCCTGGTAACCCAAAAAAAATACCAGGCGTACGGAAAAAAACACCAGGTGCACGGGCTGGTAAATTGGTCCAGACATCTCAGGCCGGCCCCTACTGACTTGTGCCCGCAGTATGGTGCTCCCAAGTCGGGCATTGAGGTGTGTAGCCCATCGAAAATCATTTAAAACCATTATAAAATTGTTGACTTGTGCCCGCAGTATGGTGCTCCCAAGTCGGGCATTGAGGTGTGTAGCCCATCGAAAATCATTTAAAACCATTATAAAATTGTGGGCCTGGTAACCCAAAAGAGGGCACTTAGCCGTTTTTCTGGAAAGTTCAACATAGAAATTATTCAGACCTTTTTCTAAAAGCTCCATAAATCCCTCAGGCCGGCCCCCACCGACTTGGCCCCGTAGTATGGTTGTTCCATAGCGGGCATGTAGGTATGTAGCCCATTTAAAAGCATTTTAAACCATTATAAAATTGTGGGCCTGGTAACCCAAAAAAAATACCAGGCGTACGGAAAAAAACACCAGGTGCACGGGATGGTGGATTGGTCCAGACATCTCAGGCCGGCCCCCACTGACTTGTGCCCGCAGTATGGTGCTCCCAAGTCGGGCATTGAGGTGTGTAGCCCATCGAAAATCATTTAAAACCATTATAAAATTGTGGGCCTGGTAACCTAAAAAAAATACCAGGCGCACAGAAAAAAACACCAGGTGCACGGGATGATGGATTAGTCCAGACATTTTCTAAAAGCTCCAATAATCACTCAGGCCGGCCCCCACCGACTTGGCCCCGTAGTATGGTTGTTCCATAGCGGGCATGTAGGTATGTAGCCCCTCTAAATTAATTTTAAACCATTATAAAATTGTGGGCCTGGTAACCTAAAAAAAATACCAGGCGCACAGAAAAAAACACCAGGTGCACGGCATGATGGATTAGTCCAGACATTTTGTAAAAGCTCCATAAATCCCTCAGGCCGGCCCCCACCGACTTGGCCCCGTAGTATGATGCTCCCATAGCGGGCATTGAGGTGTGTAGCCCCTCTAAATTAATTTTAAACCATTATAAAATTGTGGGCCTGGTAACCTAAAAAAAATACCAGGCGTACGGAAAAAAACACCAGGTGCACGGGCTGGTAAATTGGTCCAGACATCTCAGGCCGGCCCCTACTGACTTGTGCCCGCAGTATGGTGCTCCCAAGTCGGGCATTGAGGTGTGTAGCCCATCGAAAATCATTTAAAACCATTATAAAATTGTGGGCCTGGTAACCCAAAAGAGGGCACTTAGCCGTTTTTCTGGAAAGTTCAACATAGAAATTATTCAGACCTTTTTCTAAAAGCTCCATAAATCCCTCAGGCCGGCCCCCACCGACTTGGCCCCGTAGTATGGTTGTTCCATAGCGGGCATGTAGGTATGTAGCCCATTTAAAAGCATTTTAAACCATTATAAAATTGTGGGCCTGGTAACCCAAAAAAAATACCAGGCGCACGGAAAAAAACACCAGGCGCACGGGATGGTGGATTGGTCCAGACATCTCAGGCCGGCCCCCACTGACTTGTGCCCGCAGTATGGTGCTCCCAAGTCGGGCATTGAGGTGTGTAGCCCATCGAAAATCATTTAAAACCATTATAAAATTGTGGGCCTGGTAACCTAAAAAAAATACCAGGCGCACAGAAAAAAACACCAGGTGCACGGGATGATGGATTAGTCCAGACATTTTCTAAAAGCTCCAATAATCACTCAGGCCGGCCCCCACCGACTTGGCCCCGTAGTATGGTTGTTCCATAGCGGGCATGTAGGTATGTAGCCCATTTAAAAGCATTTTAAACCATTATAAAATTGTGGGCCTGGTAACCCAAAAAAAATACCAGGTGCACGGAAAAAAACACCAGGCGCACGGGATGATGGATTAGTCCAGACATTTTCTAAAAGCTCCATAAATCCCTCAGGCCGGCCCCCACCGACTTGGCCCCGTAGTATGGTTGTTCCATAGCGGGCATTGAGGTGTGTAGCCCCTCTAAATTAATTTTAAACCATTATAAAATTGTGGGCCTGGTAACCCAAAAAAAATACCAGGCGTACGGAAAAAAACACCAGGTGCACGGGCTGGTAAATTGGTCCAGACATCTCAGGCCGGCCCCTACTGACTTGTGCCCGCAGTATGGTGCTCCCAAGTCGGGCATTGAGGTGTGTAGCCCATCGAAAATCATTTAAAACCATTATAAAATTGTGGGCCTGGTAACCCAAAAGAGGGCACTTAGCCGTTTTTCTGGAAAGTTCAACATAGAAATTATTCAGACCTTTTTCTAAAAGCTCCATAAATCCCTCAGGCCGGCCCCCACCGACTTGGCCCCGTAGTATGGTTGTTCCATAGCGGGCATGTAGGTATGTAGCCCATTTAAAAGCATTTTAAACCATTATAAAATTGTGGGCCTGGTAACCCAAAAAAAATACCAGGCGCACGGAAAAAAACACCAGGTGCACGGGATGGTGGATTGGTCCAGACATCTCAGGCCGGCCCCCACTGACTTGTGCCCGCAGTATGGTGCTCCCAAGTCGGGCATTGAGGTGTGTAGCCCATCGAAAATCATTTAAAACCATTATAAAATTGTGGGCCTGGTAACCAAAAAAAAATACCAGGCGCACAGAAAAAAACACCAGGTGCACGGGATGATGGATTAGTCCAGACATTTTCTAAAAGCTCCAATAATCACTCAGGCCGGCCCCCACCGACTTGGCCCCGTAGTATGGTTGTTCCATAGCGGGCATGTAGGTATGTAGCCCATTTAAAAGCATTTTAAACCATTATAAAATTGTGGGCCTGGTAACCCAAAAAAAATACCAGGTGCACGGAAAAAAACACCAGGCGCACGGGATGATGGATTAGTCCAGACATTTTCTAAAAGCTCCATAAATCCCTCAGGCCGGCCCCCACCGACTTGGCCCCGTAGTATGGTTGTTCCATAGCGGGCATTGAGGTGTGTAGCCCCTCTAAATTAATTTTAAACCATTATAAAATTGTGGGCCTGGTAACCTAAAAAAAATACCAGGCGTACGGAAAAAAACACCAGGTGCACGGGCTGGTAAATTGGTCCAGACATCTCAGGCCGGCCCCTACTGACTTGTGCCCGCAGTATGGTGCTCCCAAGTCGGGCATTGAGGTGTGTAGCCCATCGAAAATCATTTAAAACCATTATAAAATTGTGGGCCTGGTAACCCAAAAGAGGGCACTTAGCCGTTTTTCTGTAAAGTTCAACATAGAAATTATTCAGACCTTTTTCTAAAAGCTCCATAAATCCCTCAGGCCGGCCCCCACCGACTTGGCCCCGTAGTATGGTTGTTCCATAGCGGGCATGTAGGTATGTAGCCCATTTAAAAGCATTTTAAACCATTATAAAATTGTGGGCCTGGTAACCCAAAAAAAATACCAGGCGCACGGAAAAAAACACCAGGTGCACGGGATGGTGGATTGGTCCAGACATCTCAGGCCGGCCCCCACTGACTTGTGCCCGCAGTATGGTGCTCCCAAGTCGGGCATTGAGGTGTGTAGCCCATCGAAAATCATTTAAAACCATTATAAAATTGTGGGCCTGGTAACCCAAAAGAGGGCACTTAGCCGTTTTTCTGGAAAGTTCAACATAGAAATTATTCAGACCTTTTTCTAAAAGCTCCATAAATCCCTCAGGCCGGCCCCCACCGACTTGGCCCCGTAGTATGGTTGTTCCATAGCGGGCATGTAGGTATGTAGCCCATTTAAAAGCATTTTAAACCATTATAAAATTGTGGGCCTGGTAACCCAAAAAAAATACCAGGCGTACGGAAAAAAACACCAGGTGCACGGGATGGTGGATTGGTCCAGACATCTCAGGCCGGCCCCCACTGACTTGTGCCCGCAGTATGGTGCTCCCAAGTCGGGCATTGAGGTGTGTAGCCCATCGAAAATCATTTAAAACCATTATAAAATTGTGGGCCTGGTAACCTAAAAAAAATACCAGGCGCACAGAAAAAAACACCAGGTGCACGGGATGATGGATTAGTCCAGACATTTTCTAAAAGCTCCAATAATCACTCAGGCCGGCCCCCACCGACTTGGCCCCGTAGTATGGTTGTTCCATAGCGGGCATGTAGGTATGTAGCCCATTTAAAAGCATTTTAAACCATTATAAAATTGTGGGCCTGGTAACCTAAAAAAAATACCAGGCGTACGGAAAAAAACACCAGGTGCACGGAAAAAAACACCAGGTGCACGGGATGATGGATTAGTCCAGACATTTTCTAAAAGCTCCATAAATCCCTCAGGCCGGCCCCCACCGACTTGGCCCCGTAGTATGGTTGTTCCATAGCGGGCATTGAGGTGTGTAGCCCCTCTAAATTAATTTTAAACCATTATAAAATTGTGGGCCTGGTAACCTAAAAAAAATACCAGGCGTACGGAAAAAAACACCAGGTGCACGGAAAAAAACACCAGGTGCACGGAACGGTGGATTAGTCCAGACATCTCAGGCCGGCCCCCACCGACTTGGCCCCGTAGTATGGTTGTTCCATAGTGGGCATTGAGGTGACTAGCCCATTTAAAAGCATTTAAAACCATTATAAAAATGTGGGCCTGGTAACCCAAAAAAAATACCAGGTGCACGAAGGTGGCACTCTGTCACTTTTTCGACCAATTCCCGAAATATTCAAATAATGATTAAAAACAATTCCCGATGGGCTAGAGGTCCCACATTTTGGCTCATACCCTCTCTCGTGATGGGCAACAGTTACAGAGTGTAAATTTATTTTCGGAACCATAGGAATCTATTGGACTGGCAATTTCCATTTTTTCCCAAAACATTAAAACACGATTTTCTATTAAAATGTTTTATAGAAAAACGGTTATAATTATATGGAAATGTTCATCTATGTGTACCCTTTCGTGCAAAAAAAACCTCAACCAGATTGGAGTTGTACTTTTTGAGTTATTACCGTTTTAATATATTTAATTTTCCTCGAAAATCGAGGCACACTGACATCAATCGATTGACACGCCCTTTTACGATAATTCGGCCTGTCCGGCGATGACACACTCCCTGGTGTGTGGACCAGACAGGTACCGGCGCGATATTAGAAACCTGACTTTTGACAACAAGACTTCCATGTCCTAGAGAGTTGAGGGTGGTGGCAAACTACTCTGTCCGATTATAAACGGTGAAATGGACACTTTAGAGGGATGTGAGCCCCTCGGAACCATGGTCCATTGGACCTTTTACCGCCGGCGACCGATTTAGGGTGTTATTCCAACCCTTCGGCGCCCGATGTGTCCTAACTTTTGTTCCAAGTGTCCCAGCTTGGTGGTGGGAGGATATTGAGCTCTGTCCTGGACAGGTGCTCTATCCCAGCTATCACCTTGTGGGTTTGGATCATCAATGACCATGGTTTCCTATCCTATGAAGGTGCCAAACCCTTCGGCGACCTATTGGTGGTTGTTTAGCCCCGGTAAGGGCTGACGCTCCAGTCCTCTCTCTATCTTGGTTCACGTTGGGTCTCCATGGTTCTCCTCTGTTGATCAAGCGAGTTAAATTTCTTCTGACCGATTTGCATTCGATATCCACCTGGGAGGGCACCCTTCGGCCGGCATTAGCTGGTGTTCAGTCGGTGTGTTCCTCCCGCCCCATGTGGATTTGCCTCTATCGGGGGAGCCCCTTTCGGATTCGGTTCATCCCGTATTTCGATATGCTTCAGCCGCGCACCGTCCTAGCGAGATCCAGCCGACCCGTCTGACCTAGTGGCCCTACATTGGTGTTCCGGTGCGGGGAGTGACCCACCCAAGCAGCGATGCATGAGGTGATGTTCATCCCGCAACGCACCGGCGCCAGAGACACAATTTCTCAAACCCTTTCTTCACATAAATCTTCCCATATACTGACCCCAGTGGTCTGGTTATGGTTGTGGTTACCCCGCGGTTCAGTTGATGGCCTTCCGAATAAGCCATCAGGCTAGATTCGCGACCTTATAGGCGGTGCTGTGGCATTGGACCTTAAGAGCGGTGCCCCGGGACCTGTGGCACCTCCGGCCATGGGCAGTTCAGGGCGTCCTGCTGGCCGCACGGTGGATTGCAGTACAGGGCCCCCTCTTGCTGAGGTCAGGCTTCTGGACAATCAATACGCTTGGCGCTCAGGTCCAATATCTAAGTTGATGGCATTCCGAATAAGCCCTCCGGCTAGACAAGCGACCTCTCGAGCGGTGCCCCGGCACCTGTGGCACATCCGGCCATGGGCAGTTCAGGGCGTCCCGCTGGGCGCACGGTGGATTGCACCAGGTCCTCCTCCCTGACGGGATAGGACTGGTTCCTGGTCGTTCTTTGCTTAGTGCGCCCAGGTACAACATCTAAGTTGTTGAGTGGCTACCTGGTTGATCCTGCCAGTAGCATATGCTTGTCTCAAAGATTAAGCCATGCAAGTCTAAGTACACACGGCCGGTACAGTGAAACTGCGAATGGCTCATTAAATCAGTTATGGTTCCTTTGATCGCTCCAACGTTACTTGGATAACTGTGGCAATTCTAGAGCTAATACATGCCAACGAGCGCTGACCTCCGGGGATGCGTGCATTTATCAGACCCAAAACCCATGCGGGCCAATCTCGGTTGCCCCGGCCGCTTTGGTGACTCTAGATAACCTCGAGCCGATCGCGCGCCCTTTGTGGCGGTGACGTCTCATTCGAATGTCTGCCCTATCAACTTTCGATGGTACTTTCTGTGCCTACCATGGTGACCACGGCTAACGGGGAATCAGGGTTCGATTCCGGAGAGGGAGCCTGAGAAACGGCTACCACATCCAAGGAAGGCAGCAGGCAGGTATGGGTCATCAATGACCATGGTTTCCTGTCCTATGAAGGCGCCCGATTTAGGGTGTTATTCCAACCCTTCGGCGCCCGATTTGTCCTAACTTTTGTCCCAGCCTACTTTGACAAGGAGCCCAGAGAGAGAGAGAGAGAGAACACGAGGGCGGCAGGCAGACTAATGAAGGTGGTGACCCGGGTGTAAGGTACCAAGCTTTTGTCGGGACGGAAGGCGTCTTCCCTCACCTGCTGCCCATTTAATAAATGGGTTACCAGGCGCACAGAAAAGTGCCAGGAGCCAGAGTCCGGAGGCCCAGATAGAGAGAGAGGGCAGGCAGACTAAAGAAGGTGGTGACCCGGGTGGAAGGTACCACCACCAGCACCTGGTAACCCAGGTGAGTGGACTTAGTCTATGAGCGGAAAGCTGCAGGGTTACCAGATGCCCTGTGTTCGATTTGGGTTACCAGATGCCCTGTGTTCGATTTGGGTTACCAGATGCCCTGTGTTCGATTTGGGTTACCAGATGCCTTGTGTTCGATTTGGGTTACCAGATGCCCTGTGTTCGATTTGGGTTACCAGATGCCCTATGTTCGATTTGGGTTACCAGATGCCCTGTGTTCGATTTGGGTTACCAGATGCCCTGTGTTCGATTTGGGTTACCAGATGCCCTGTGTTCGATTTGGGTTACCAGATGCCCTGTGTTCGATTTGGGTTACCAGATGCCCTGTGTTCGATTTGGGTTACCAGATGCCCTATGTTCGATTTGGGTTACCAGATGCCCTGTGTTCGATTTGGGTTACCAGATGCCCTGTGTTCGATTTGGGTTACCAGATGCCCTATGTTCGATTTGGGTTACCAGATGCCCTGTGTTCGATTTGGGTTACCAGATGCCCTGTGTTCGATTTGGGTTACCAGATGCCCTATGTTCGATTTGGGTTACCAGATGCCCTGTGTTCGATTTGGGTTACCAGATGCCCTGTTTTCGATTTGGGTTACCAGATGCCCTGTGTTCGATTTGGGTTACCAGATGCCCTATGTTAGTTTTGGGTTACCAGATGCCCTATGTTAGTTTTGGGTTACCAGATGCCCTATGTTAGTTTTGGGTTACCAGATGCCCTATGTTAGTTTTGGGTTACCAGATGCCCTATGTTAGATTTGGGTTACCAGATGCCCGAGGTCCGTTTTGGGTTACCAGGTGCCCGCGGTCCGTTTTGGGTTACCAGGTGCACGCGGTCCGTAACAGCGGGACTATGGTCTTTAATGCCCGAGGAGGGGTGCTTAAGTGTGGGTGCCCTGGTTCGCCTGGTGTGCAAGGTTGTGGGGGTGTCCCCGGCTGTAAGTCATGCCCAGAGAGAGGGGTGTTGACCCGGGCCAGTGAGTGAAGGCCTATTGGCCTGGAGGTCCGTAGTTCCACTGTCCTTTTGGGGGGCAGAGTGGCCTTTTTTTTGGCCCGTTTTCCGATCACCATTTCCCGCATGAATTTTCAGCTATTTTTCGGCATTTCGGCATTTCGTCATTTCGGTATTTCGGTATTTAGGTATTTAGGTATTTCGGCATCAATGACGACCTTGTTAGGGTTAGGGTTAGGGTTAGGGTTAGGGTTAGGGTTAGGGTTAGGGTTAGGGTTAGGGTTAGGGTTAGGGTTAGGGGGGGGGGGGGGGTTAGGGTTAGGGTTAGGGTTAGGGTTAGGGTTAGGGTTAGGGTTAGGGTTAGGGTTAGGGTAAGGAAAAAACATAGCCGATTTTCTGAAGAGTTCAACATAGAAAGTATTCAGACCTTTTTCTGGAAAGCTCTATAAATCACTCAGGCCGGCCCCCACTGACTTGGGCCCATAGTATGGTGCTCCCAAGTCGGGCATTTAGGTATGTAGCCCATTTAAAAGCATTTAAATTCGTTATAAATATATGCACCTGGTAACCCATAAGTAAAAACATAAGGTGATGTCAGTAGGCTAGTCCTTATATATTTTTCTAAAAGCTCCAATAATCACTCAGGCCGGCCCCCACTGACTTGTGCCCGCAGTATGGTGCTCCCAAGTCGGGCATTTAGGTATGTAGCCCATTTAAAAGCATTTACATTCGATTTAAATATATGCACCTGGTAACCTAAAAGTGGGCACATAGAATATTTTCGAGAGGAAAGGACATAGCCGATTTTCTGAAGAGTTCAACATAGAATATTTTCAGACATTTTTTTGGAAAGCTCTATAAATCACTCAGGCCGGCCCCCACCGACTTGGCCCCGTAGTATGGTGCTCCCATAGCGGGCATTGAGGTGTGTAGCCCATTTAAAGGCATTTAAATTCGATTTGAATAAATGCACCTGGTAACCTAAAAGTGGGCACTTAGAAAATATTCGAGAGGAAAAAACATAGCCGATTTTCTGAAGAGTTCAACATAGAATATTTTCAGAGCTTTTTTTGGAAAGCTCTATAAATCACTCAGGCCGGCCCCCACCGACTTGGGCCCGTAGTATGGTGCTCCCATAGCGGGCATTGAGGTGTGTAGCCCATTTAAAAGCATTTACATTCGATTTAAATATATGCACCTGGTAACCTAAAAGTGGGCACATAGAATATTTTCGAGAGGAAAGGACATAGCCGATTTTCTGAAGAGTTCAACATAGAATATTTTCTGACTTTTTTTTGGAAAGCTCTATAAATCACTCAGGCCGGCCCCCACCGACTTGGGCCCGTAGTATGGTTGTTCCATAGCGGGCATGTAGGTATGTAGCCCCTCTAAATTAATTTTAAACCATTATAAAATTGTGGGCCTGGTAACCCAAAAAAAATACCAGGTGCACGGAAAAAAACACCAGGTGCACGGCATGATGGATTAGTCCAGACATTTTGTAAAAGCTCCATAAATCCCTCAGGCCGGCCCCCACCGACTTGGGCCCGTAGTATGGTGCTCCCATAGCGGGCATTGAGGTGTGTAGCCCATTTAAAGGCATTTAAATTCGATTTGAATAAATGCACCTGGTAACCTAAAAGTGGGCACATAGAATATTTTCGAGAGGAAAGGACATAGCCGATTTTCTGAAGAGTTCAACATAGAATATTTTCAGACATTTTTTTGGAAAGCTCTATAAATCACTCAGACCGGCCCCCACTGACTTGGGCCCATAGTATGGTGCTCCCAAGTCGGGCATTGAGGTGAGTAGCCCATCTAAATGAATTTAAATTCGTTATAAATATATGCACCTGGTAACCCATAAGTAAAAACATAAGGTGATGTCGGTAGGCTGGTCCTATGCACCTGGTAACCCAAAAGAGGGGACATAGCCGTTTTTCTGAAAAGTTCAACATAGAAAGTATTCAGACCTTTTTGTAAAAGCTCCATAAATCCCTCAGGCCGGCCCCCACCGACTTGGCCCCGTAGTATGATGCTCCCATAGCGGGCATTGAGGTGTGTAGCCCATTTAAAATCATTTTAAACCATTATAAAATTGTGGGCCTGGTAACCCAAAAGAGGGCACTTAGCCGTTTTTCTGAGCTGTCCAACATAGAAAATATTCAGACCTTTTTGTAAAAGCTCCATAAATCCCTCAGGCCGGCCCCCACCGACTTGGCCCCGTAGTATGATGCTCCCATAGCGGCCATTGAGGTGTGTAGCCCATCTAAAATCATTTAAATTCGTTTTGAACATATGCACCTGGTAACCCAAAAGAGGGGACATAGCCGTTTTTCTGAGCTGTCCAACATAGAAAATATTCAGACCTTTTTGTAAAAGCTCCATAAATCCCTCAGGCCGGCCCCCACCGACTTGGCCCCGTAGTATGATGCTCCCATAGCGGCCATTGAGGTGTGTAGCCCATCTAAAATCATTTAAATTCGTTTTGAACATATGCACCTGGTAACCCAAAAGAGGGGACATAGCCGTTTTTCTGAGCTGTCCAACATAGAAAATATTCAGACCTTTTTGTAAAAGCTCCATAAATCCCTCAGGCCGGCCCCCACCGACTTGGCCCCGTAGTATGATGCTCCCATAGCGGGCATTGAGGTGTGTAGCCCATTTAAAATCATTTTAAACCATTATAAAATTGTGGGCCTGGTAACCCAAAAGAGGGCACTTAGCCGTTTTTCTGAGCTGTCCAACATAGAAAATATTCAGACCTTTTTGTAAAAGCTCCATAAATCCCTCAGGCCGGCCCCCACCGACTTGGCCCCGTAGTATGATGCTCCCATAGCGGGCATTGAGGTGTGTAGCCCATTTAAAATCATTTTAAACCATTATAAAATTGTGGGCCTGGTAACCCAAAAGAGGGCACTTAGCCGTTTTTCTGAGCTGTCCAACATAGAAAATATTCAGACCTTTTTGTAAAAGCTCCATAAATCCCTCAGGCCGGCCCCCACCGACTTGGCCCCGTAGTATGGTTGTTCCATAGCGGGCATTGAGGTGTGTAGCCCCTCTAAATTAATTTAAAACCATTATAAAATTGTGGGCCTGGTAACCCAAAAAAAATACCAGGCGCACGGGATGGTGGATTAGTCCAGACATTTTGTAAAAGCTCCATAAATCACTCAGGCCGGCCCCCACCGACTTGGCCCCGTAGTATGGATGTTCCATAGCGGGCATGTAGGTATGTAGCCCATTTAAAATCATTTTAAACCATTATAAAATTGTGGGCCTGGTAACCCAAAAGAGGGGACATAGCCGTTTTTCTGAAAAGTTCAACATAGAAAGTATTCAGACCTTTTTCTAAAAGCTCCATAAATCCCTCAGGCCGGCCCCCACCGACTTGGCCCCGTAGTATGATGCTCCCATAGCGGGCATTGAGGTGTGTAGCCCATCTAAAATCATTTAAATTCGTTTTGAACATATGCACCTGGTAACCCAAAAGAGGGCACTTAGCCGTTTTTCTGAGCTGTCCAACATAGAAAATATTCAGACCTTTTTCTAAAAGCTCCATAAATCCCTCAGGCCGGCCCCCACCGACTTGGCCCCGTAGTATGGTTGTTCCATAGCGGGCATTGAGGTGTGTAGCCCCTCTAAATTAATTTAAACCCATTATAAAATTGTGGGCCTGGTAACCTAAAAGAGGGCACTTAGAAAATATTCGAGAGGAAAGGACATAGCCGTTTTTCTGAAAAGTTCAACATAGAAAGTTTGTTAGATTTGGGTTACCAGATGCCCTCTATTCGATTTGGGTTACCAGATGCCCTATGTTAAATTTGGGTTACCAGATGCCCTCTATTCGATTTGGGTTACCAGATGCCCTATGTTCGATTTGGGTTACCAGATGCCCTCTATTATATTTGGGTTACCAGATGCCCTATGTTAGTTTTGGGTTACCAGATGCCCGAGGTCCGTTTTGGGTTACCAGGTGCACGCGGTCCGTAACAGCGGTACTATGGTCTTTAATGCCCGAGGAGGGGTGCTTAAGTGTGGGTGCCCTGGTTCGCCTGGTGTGCAAGGTTGTGGGGGTGTCCCCGGCTGTAAGTCATGCCCAGAGAGAGGGGTGTTGACCCGGGCCAGTGAGTGAAGGCCTATTGGCCTGGAGGTCAGTAGTTCCACTGTCCTTATGGGGGGCAGAGTGGCCTTTTTTTTGGCCCGATTTCCGATCACCATTTCCCGCATGAATTTTCAGCTATTTTTCGGCATTTCGTCATTTCGTCATTTAGGTATTTAGGTATATAGGTATTTCGGTATATAGGTATTTCGGCATCAATGACGACCTTGTTAGGGTTAGGGTAAGGAAAAAACATAGCCGATTTTCTGAAGAGTTCAACATAGAAAGTATTCAGACCTTTTTCTGGAAAGCTCTATAAATCACTCAGGCCGGCCCCCACTGACTTGGGCCCATAGTATGGTGCTCCCAAGTCGGGCATTTAGGTATGTAGCCCATTTAAAAGCATTTAAATTCGTTATAAATATATGCACCTGGTAACCCATAAGTAAAAACATAAGGTGATGTCAGTAGGCTAGTCCTTATATATTTTTCTAAAAGCTCCAATAATCACTCAGGCCGGCCCCCACTGACTTGTGCCCGCAGTATGGTGCTCCCAAGTCGGGCATTTAGGTATGTAGCCCATTTAAAAGCATTTACATTCGATTTAAATATATGCACCTGGTAACCTAAAAGTGGGCACATAGAATATTTTCGAGAGGAAAGGACATAGCCGATTTTCTGAAGAGTTCAACATAGAATATTTTCAGACATTTTTTTGGAAAGCTCTATAAATCACTCAGGCCGGCCCCCACCGACTTGGCCCCGTAGTATGGTGCTCCCATAGCGGGCATTGAGGTGTGTAGCCCATTTAAAGGCATTTAAATTCGATTTGAATAAATGCACCTGGTAACCTAAAAGTGGGCACTTAGAAAATATTCGAGAGGAAAAAACATAGCCGATTTTCTGAAGAGTTCAACATAGAATATTTTCAGAGCTTTTTTTGGAAAGCTCTATAAATCACTCAGGCCGGCCCCCACCGACTTGGGCCCGTAGTATGGTGCTCCCATAGCGGGCATTGAGGTGTGTAGCCCATTTAAAAGCATTTACATTCGATTTAAATATATGCACCTGGTAACCTAAAAGTGGGCACATAGAATATTTTCGAGAGGAAAGGACATAGCCGATTTTCTGAAGAGTTCAACATAGAATATTTTCTGACTTTTTTTTGGAAAGCTCTATAAATCACTCAGGCCGGCCCCCACCGACTTGGGCCCGTAGTATGGTTGTTCCATAGCGGGCATGTAGGTATGTAGCCCCTCTAAATTAATTTTAAACCATTATAAAATTGTGGGCCTGGTAACCCAAAAAAAATACCAGGTGCACGGAAAAAAACACCAGGCGCACGGCATGATGGATTAGTCCAGACATTTTGTAAAAGCTCCATAAATCCCTCAGGCCGGCCCCCACCGACTTGGGCCCGTAGTATGGTGCTCCCATAGCGGGCATTGAGGTGTGTAGCCCATTTAAAGGCATTTAAATTCGATTTGAATAAATCCACCTGGTAACCTAAAAGTGGGCACATAGAATATTTTCGAGAGGAAAAAACATAGCCGATTTTCTGAAGAGTTCAACATAGAATATTTTCAGAGCTTTTTTTGGAAAGCTCTATAAATCACTCAGGCCGGCCCCCACCGACTTGGGCCCGTAGTATGGTGCTCCCATAGCGGGCATTGAGGTGTGTAGCCCATTTAAAAGCATTTACATTCGATTTAAATATATGCACCTGGTAACCTAAAAGTGGGCACATAGAATTTTTTCGAGAGGAAAGGACATAGCCGATTTTCTGAAGAGTTCAACATAGAATATTTTCTGACTTTTTTTTGGAAAGCTCTATAAATCACTCAGGCCGGCCCCCACCGACTTGGGCCCGTAGTATGGTTGTTCCATAGCGGGCATGTAGGTATGTAGCCCCTCTAAATTAATTTTAAACCATTATAAAATTGTGGGCCTGGTAACCCAAAAAAAATACCAGGTGCACGGAAAAAAACACCAGGCGCACGGCATGATGGATTAGTCCAGACATTTTGTAAAAGCTCCATAAATCCCTCAGGCCGGCCCCCACCGACTTGGGCCCGTAGTATGGTGCTCCCATAGCGGGCATTGAGGTGTGTAGCCCATTTAAAGGCATTTAAATTCAATTTGAATAAATGCACCTGGTAACCTAAAAGTGGGCACATAGAATATTTTCGAGAGGAAAGGACATAGCCGATTTTCTGAAGAGTTCAACATAGAATATTTTCAGACATTTTTTTGGAAAGCTCTATAAATCACTCAGACCGGCCCCCACTGACTTGGGCCCATAGTATGGTGCTCCCAAGTCGGGCATTGAGGTGAGTAGCCCATCTAAATGAATTTAAATTCGTTATAAATATATGCACCTGGTAACCCATAAGTAAAAACATAAGGTGATGTCGGTAGGCTGGTCCTATGCACCTGGTAACCCAAAAGAGGGGACATAGCCGTTTTTCTGAAAAGTTCAACATAGAAAATATTCAGACCTTTTTGTAAAAGCTCCATAAATCCCTCAGGCCGGCCCCCACCAACTTGGCCCCGTAGTATGATGCTCCCATAGCGGGCATTGAGGTGTGTAGCCCATTTAAAATCATTTTAAACCATTATAAAATTGTGGGCCTGGTAACCCAAAAGAGGGCACTTAGCCGTTTTTCTGAGCTGTCCAACATAGAAAATATTCAGACCTTTTTGTAAAAGCTCCATAAATCCCTCAGGCCGGCCCCCACCGACTTGGCCCCGTAGTATGGTTGTTCCATAGCGGGCATTGAGGTGTGTAGCCCCTCTAAATTAATTTAAAACCATTATAAAATTGTGGGCCTGGTAACCCAAAAAAAATACCAGGCGCACGGGATGGTGGATTAGTCCAGACATTTTGTAAAAGCTCCATAAATCACTCAGGCCGGCCCCCACCGACTTGGCCCCGTAGTATGGATGTTCCATAGCGGGCATGTAGGTATGTAGCCCATTTAAAATCATTTTAAACCATTATAAAATTGTGGGCCTGGTAACCCAAAAGAGGGGACATAGCCGTTTTTCTGAAAAGTTCAACATAGAAAGTATTCAGACCTTTTTCTAAAAGCTCCATAAATCCCTCAGGCCGGCCCCCACCGACTTGGCCCCGTAGTATGATGCTCCCATAGCGGGCATTGAGGTGTGTAGCCCATCTAAAATCATTTAAATTCGTTTTGAACATATGCACCTGGTAACCCAAAAGAGGGCACTTAGCCGTTTTTCTGAGCTGTCCAACATAGAAAATATTCAGACCTTTTTCTAAAAGCTCCATAAATCCCTCAGGCTGGCCCCCACCGACTTGGCCCCGTAGTATGGTTGTTCCATAGCGGGCATTGAGGTGTGTAGCCCCTCTAAATTAATTTAAACCCATTATAAAATTGTGGGCCTGGTAACCTAAAAGAGGGCACTTAGAAAATATTCGAGAGGAAAGGACATAGCCGTTTTTCTGAAAAGTTCAACATAGAAAGTTTGTTAGATTTGGGTTACCAGATGCCCTCTATTCGATTTGGGTTACCAGATGCCCTATGTTAAATTTGGGTTACCAGATGCCCTCTATTCGATTTGGGTTACCAGATGCCCTATGTTCGATTTGGGTTACCAGATGCCCTCTATTATATTTGGGTTACCAGATGCCCTATGTTAGTTTTGGGTTACCAGATGCCCGAGGTCCGTTTTGGGTTACCAGGTGCACGCGGTCCGTAACAGCGGTACTATGGTCTTTAATGCCCGAGGAGGGGTGCTTAAGTGTGGGTGCCCTGGTTCGCCTGGTGTGCAAGGTTGTGGGGGTGTCCCCGGCTGTAAGTCATGCCCAGAGAGAGGGGTGTTGACCCGGGCCAGTGAGTGAAGGCCTATTGGCCTGGAGGTCAGTAGTTCCACTGTCCTTATGGGGGGCAGAGTGGCCTTTTTTTTGGCCCGATTTCCGATCACCATTTCCCGCATGAATTTTCAGCTATTTTTCGGCATTTCGTCATTTCGTCATTTAGGTATTTAGGTATATAGGTATTTCGGTATATAGGTATTTCGGCATCAATGACGACCTTGTTAGGGTTAGGGTTAGGGTTAGGGTTAGGGTTAGGGTTAGGGTTAGGGTTAGGGTTAGGGTTAGGGTTAGGGTTAGGGTTAGGGTTAGGGTTAGGGTTAGGGTTAGGGTTAGGGTTAGGGTTAGGGTTAGGGTTAGGGTTAGGGTTAGGGTTAGGGTTAGGGTTAGGGTTAGGGTTAGGGTTAGGGTTAGGGTTAGGGTTAGGGTTAGGGTTAGGGTTAGGGTTAGGGTTAGGGTTAGGGTTAGGGTTAGGGTTAGGGTTAGGGTTAGGGTTAGGGTTAGGGTTAGGGTTAGGGTTAGGGTTAGGGTTAGGGTTAGGGTTAGGGTTAGGGTTAGGGTGAGGGTTAGGGTGAGGGTTAGGGTGACGGCATTTTGGCATTTTGGCATTACGGTATTTTGGCATGTGTTAGGGTTAGGGTTAGGCATTACGGCATGGGTTAGGCATTAAGGCATGGGTTAGGGTTAATTATGGTACTTACCTTGTCATTGAAATCCGATCACCTTACCTGGGTCTCGAACCCCGATCTCCTGAGTGATAGTCGGGTGCTCTACACACTGAGCCATACACACTCCTTGAAGTAGAGCAGAAACTTGGTTGCCTTGGCCTTTCAAGACCTTCTTTAGGGGGGTAAAATTAGAGGAATGAGTGTGCCTCACCAGCGCCGCGAACTCCGTTCTACCGAGTGATAGTCGGCGTCTCTACACACTGAGCCATACACACTCATTGGAGTAGAGCAGAAACTTGGTTGCCTTGGCCTTTCAAGACCTTCTTTAGGGGGGTAAAATTAGAAGAATGAGTGTGCCTCACCAGCGCGGCGAACCCCGTTCTACCGAGTGATAGTCGGGGTCTCTACACAGTGAGCCATACACACTCATTGGAGTAGAGCAGAAACTTGGTTGCCTTGGCCTTTCAAGACCTTCTTTAGGGGGGTAAAATGAGAGCAGGAGTTCAACCGCAAACGGGACTCGAACAGCCTCGAACATGATCGCTGGCTTAGGTCGTTCGGTGCTGTACCACCGCCATCAGTGTCCTGGGGGTTTAGCAGCAACTAGGTTGCCTTGACCTTTCAAGACCTTGTTTAGGGGGGTAAAAAGAGAACAATTATTGTGCCTCAGCTGGGTCTCGAACCCCGATCTCCTGAGTGATAGTCGGGGGCTCTACACACTGAGCCAAGCACACTCATGGGAGTAGAGCAGAAACTAGGTTGCCTTGGCCTTTCAATTTCCCTCCAGTCCAATTAACAATGCCATGCCTGTATCCACACCTGGCTGTAATTAGGTATCCACACCTGGCTATAATTAGGACCCATGATTAGAGTTCAGCTTCTTGGCAGACACAAACCTACACGGAGGACGGCAGGCAGGAGAGAGAAGCTATGTACAGCAAACAACGACATGACTGTGGACTATGTACCAAGACGCATATCGCGCGGCTCGACAAACATTTTAAGACTGTCCATGGACTTAAGATTAAGACGTTAGCATGGACGCACGCTGTGCAATCTAGCCGGGTTTCGACTGATCTAGAGCTGCCTAACAACGACATGGAACAGCGGCTGGAGCCCGGTGACGACTCTGGATTTATGCAGTCTGTTGACAGCGATTGTTCCCCGGAGAAGCAACTGAGTGGCGAGAGTGAGCAGTCGGCGGTGCAGTCAACCAGTCCTATCGGTGGTGAACAACGCCCGGAACCGAGGGAGCAAGCCTGCATCGTGTCGACATCCACCGACTCCGACAGTGATGAAGACGCCGGTGTGTCGCCAATGAATCAAGGTTGGAATACTCTAATTTTTAAAGACTATGCGACCTTTACTAATGGTATCAACCCTTCGCTTAAACGCATTGATAATAGTCGCAGCAGTCTGTCCCGAGTACGGGAATTCCTCTGCATTATGTCCGAGGGCAAACTCGATGAAGGACTGTGTTTTCTGGACAGCTACATGCGTGTGTATGACTGGTATGGGCAGATTGAAGGCCGTGGTTTGGCACCATCCACGTTAAAAATGTACCGATCCGATGTTCGAAGTTTTCTGAAATATCTTATAGAGTTCCGGCCGCAAAATATGCAATGTGAAGTCAGTATGATTCGAAAAATGTTACTATGCTTTGCAAAGATGGACAGGAGTTCTAGGCAGAGTCAGGCAACGCACAAGGCACAATTTCGCAGACGCTGCAGGGACGAGGTGCTCAGCGCTGCTGATTTAAACCGTTTTGTTGAGTTAAGCAATCAATCTATTCCTGCTGTTCTCAGTAGGCTGGAAGTGCGAGCCACCTCCTCTGACAGACGCAGGTTTGCGGCTCTCATGTCCAGCCGGTTGGCCATATTTAATGGCACTCGACGATCCCCAGTCACCATGTTCAGTGAGAGTGATTTTACAGAAGTATCCTTGGAAAGTGGGGGTTATCAGATGTGCGTTGCAAGCCACAAAACGAACTCCAGCTTCGGGGAGTGCAGAATAGTTCTATCGCAGGAGGAATACACTTGGCTCAAACAATTCCATGCGATCCGGCCTCATCTGAGTGGAATTACCCCAGACACAAGACTCTTTTTTTTTACATCCTGCGGGAAACCATACCTTAATCTCTGTGCATTTGTGGGAAAGATTTTTGCAGAGTTCGGAATTGGAAGTAAAGTGACATTTGGAACCATTCGACGAAGCATTGCAACACTGAACTTTAACCATGGGTCGGTTACAGACCGGGGAACTGTGGCTGACCATATGTGTCACTCTCTGGAAACACAATCACGTTACTACCGCTACCATAATTTGCCTCGTAACGCAAGCCAAGCTCGGACATTAATTGAGAGACAAATCAATCAATGAAGAACTCAAAATAAATATAATATTTTAGCAATTAATCCTTTTCTTTGTGTGTCATTTATAAGCATTTTCCATTCGATTTCAATACGTGCACCTGGTAACCCAAAAGTGGGCACTCTGTCGTTTTTCCAGCCTATTCCAACATAGAAAGTATTCAGACCCTATTTTTTAAAAGCTCCATAAATCTTTTAGGCCGGTGCCTACTGACTTGTGGCCGTAGTATGATGCTCCCATAGCGGGCTTTAATGTATATAAACCGTTTATAAGCATTTTCCATTCGATTTCAATGCGTGCACCTGGTAACCTAAAAGTGGGCACTCTGTCGTTTTTCCAGCCTATTCCAACATAGAAAGTATTCAGACCCTATTTTTTAAAAGCTCCATAAATCTTTTAGGCCGGTGCCTACTGACTTGTGGCCGTAGTATGATGCTCCCATAGCGGGCTTTAATGTATATAAACCGTTTATAAGCATTTTCCATTCGATTTCAATGCGTGCACCTGGTAACCTAAAAGTGGGCACTCTGTCGTTTTTCCAGCCTATTCCAACATAGAAAGTATTCAGACCCTATTTTTTAAAAGCTCCATAAATCTTTTAGGCCGGTGCCTACTGACTTGTGGCCGTAGTATGATGCTCCCATAGCGGGCTTTAATGTATATAAACCGTTTATAAGCATTTTCCATTCGATTTCAATGCGTGCACCTGGTAACCTAAAAGTGGGCACTCTGTCGTTTTTCCAGCCTATTCCAACATAGAAAGTATTCAGACCCTATTTTTTAAAAGCTCCATAAATCTTTTAGGCCGGTGCCTACTGACTTGTGGCCGTAGTATGATGCTCCCATAGCGGGCTTTAATGTATATAAACCGTTTATAAGCATTTTCCATTCGATTTCAATGCGTGCACCTGGTAACCTAAAAGTGGGCACTCTGTCGTTTTTCCAGCCTAGTTCAACATAGAATATTTTCGGACTTTTTTTGAAAAGCTCCATAAATCCATTAGGCCGGTGCCTACTGACTTGTGGCCGTAGTATGATGCTCCCATAGCGGGCTTTAATGTATATAAACCGTTTATAAGCATTTTCCATTCGATTTCAATGCGTGCACCTGGTAACCTAAAAGTGGGCACTCTGTCGTTTTTCCAGCCTATTCCAACATAGAAAGTATTCAGACCCTATTTTTTAAAAGCTCCATAAATCTTTTAGGCCGGTGCCTACTGACTTGTGGCCGTAGTATGATGCTCCCATAGCGGGCTTTAATGTATATAAACCGTTTATAAGCATTTTCCATTCGATTTCAATGCGTGCACCTGGTAACCTAAAAGTGGGCACTCTGTCGTTTTTCCAGCCTAGTTCAACATAGAATATTTTCGGACTTTTTTTGAAAAGCTCCATAAATCCATTAGGCCGGTGCCTACTGACTTGTGGCCGTAGTATGATGCTCCCATAGCGGGCTTTAATGTATATAAACCGTTTATAAGCATTTTCCATTCGATTTCAATGCGTGCACCTGGTAACCTAAAAGTGGGCACTCTGTCGTTTTTCCAGCCTAGTTCAACATAGAATATTTTCGGACTTTTTTTGAAAAGCTCCATAAATCCATTAGGCCGGTGCCTACTGACTTGTGGCCGTAGTATGATGCTCCCATAGCGGGCTTTAATGTATATAAACCGTTTATAAGCATTTTCCATTCGATTTCAATGCGTGCACCTGGTAACCTAAAAGTGGGCACTCTGTCGTTTTTCCAGCCTAGTTCAACATAGAATATTTTCGGACTTTTTTTGAAAAGCTCCATAAATCCATTAGGCCGGTGCCTACTGACTTGTGGCCGTAGTATGATGCTCCCATAGCGGGCTTTAATGTATATAAACCGTTTATAAGCATTTTCCATTCGATTTCAATGCGTGCACCTGGTAACCTAAAAGTGGGCACTCTGTCGTTTTTCCAGCCTAGTTCAACATAGAATATTTTCGGACTTTTTTTGAAAAGCTCCATAAATCCATTAGGCCGGTGCCTACTGACTTGTGGCCGTAGTATGATGCTCCCATAGCGGGCTTTAATGTATATAAACCGTTTATAAGCATTTTCCATTCGATTTCAATGCGTGCACCTGGTAACCTAAAAGTGGGCACTCTGTCGTTTTTCTGAGTATTTTTAAATTTCAATGCGGGCACCTGGTAACCCAAACTAACATAAGGTGGTGTCAGAAGTGTCGGTACATACATTTTTGAAAAGCTCCATAAATCCATTAGGCCGGTGCCTACTGACTTGTGGCCGTAGTATGATGCTCCCATAGCGGGCTTTAATGTATATAAACCGTTTATAAGCATTTTCCATTCGATTTCAATGCGTGCACCTGGTAACCTAAAAGTGGGCACTCTGTCGTTTTTCCAGCCTAGTTCAACATAGAATATTTTCGGACTTTTTTTGAAAAGCTCCATAAATCCATTAGGCCGGTGCCTACTGACTAGGGCCCCTACTATGATGCCGCCATATCGGGCATGGGCGTGGGCAGGCCCTTAAAAGTCCTTTTCCATTCGATTTCAATGCGGGCACCTGGTAACCCAAAAATAATACCAGGTGCACGGGTGGAGGGTAAGTCCAGACATTTTTTTGAAAAGCTCCATAAATCCCTTAGGCCGGTGCCTACTGACCTGGACCCCTACTGTGATGCCCCCATATCGGGCATGGGCGTGGGGAAGCTATTAAAAGTCGTTTTCATGCAATTTCAATGCGTGCACCTGGTAACCTAAAAGTGGGCACTCTGTCGTTTTTCCAGCCTAGTTCAACATAGAATATTTTCGGACTTTTTTTGAAAAGCTCCATAAATCCATTAGGCCGGTGCCTACTGACTAGGGCCCCTACTATGATGCCGCCATATCGGGCATGGGCGTGGGCAGGCCCTTAAAAGTCCTTTTCCATTCGATTTCAATGCGGGCACCTGGTAACCCAAAAATAATACCAGGTGCACGGGTGGAGGGTAAGTCCAGACATTTTTTTGAAAAGCTCCATAAATCCCTTAGGCCGGTGCCTACTGACCTGGACCCCTACTGTGATGCCCCCATATCGGGCATGGGCGTGGGGAAGCTATTAAAAGTCGTTTTCATGCAATTTCAATGCGTGCACCTGGTAACCTAAAAGTGGGCACTCTGTCGTTTTTCCAGCCTAGTTCAACATAGAATATTTTCGGACTTTTTTTGAAAAGCTCCATAAATCCATTAGGCCGGTGCCTACTGACTTGTGGCCGTAGTATGATGCTCCCATAGCGGGCTTTAATGTATATAAACCGTTTATAAGCATTTTCCATTCGATTTCAATGCGTGCACCTGGTAACCCAAAAGAGGGCACTTAGCCGTTTTCCTGAGTATTTTTAAATTTCAATGCGGGCACCTGGTAACCCAAAAATAATACCAGGTGCACGGAGGGTAAGTCCAGACATTTTTCTGAAAAGCTCCATAAATCCCTTAGGCCGGTGCCTACTGACTTGTGGCCGTAGTATGATGCTCCCATATCGGGTATTGAGGTATGTAGCCTATCTAAAATCATTTAAAACCATTATAAAAATATGCACCTGGTAACCCAAAAATAATACCAGGTGCACGGCAGTGGCACTCTGTCACTTTTTCGACCAATTCCCGAAATATTGAAATAATGATAAAAAATATTTCCCGATGGGCTAGATGCCCCAAATTTTGGCTCATACCCTCTCTCGTGATGGTCAACAGTTATCCACTGTAAAAAAAAAACCGGAACCAT
>NW_026600246.1:638722-683722 GCF_029448725.1 Salvelinus fontinalis
CTAGTACAGACTAGTACAGACTAGTACATGTACAGACTAGTACAGACTAGTACATGTACAGACTAGTACAGACTAGTACAGACTAGTACAGACTAGTACATGTACAGACTAGTACAGACTAGTACAGACTAGTACATGTACAGACTAGTACAGACTAGTACAGACTAGTACATGTACAGACTAGTACAGACTAGTACAGACTACATGCTTTGACTATAGCAAGATGTGTGACCTGTTGCCACAAGAAAAGGGCAACCAGTGAAGAACAAACACCATTGTAAACACAACCCATATTTATGTTTATTTATTTTCCCTTTTGTACTTTAACTATTTGCACATCGTTACAACACTGTATATAGACATAATATGACATTTGTAATGTCTTTATTCTTTTGCAACTTCTGTGAGTGTAATGTTTGCTGTTCATATCTATTGTTTATTTCACTTGTGTGTATTATCTATTTCACATGCTTTGGCAATGTTAACATATGTTTCCCATGCCAATAAAGCCCCTTGAATTGACTTGAATTGAGAGGGGGAGTAGAGAGGATAGAGAGATAGGGAGATGTCTGTGTGTGTTACCTGGAAGCGGTAAGGAGAGTCATCAGATCTCAGTAGTAGAGAGGATAGAGAGATAGAGAGATGTCTGTGTGTGTTACCTGGAAGGAGTAGAGAGGATAGAGAGATAGGGAGATGTCTGTGTGTGTTACCTAGAAGCGGTAAGGAGAGTCATCAGATCTCAGTAGTAGAGAGGATAGAGAGATAGGGAGATGTCTGTGTGTGTTACCTGGAAGCGGTAAGGAGAGTCATCAGATCTCAGTAGTAGAGAGGATAGAGAGATAGGGAGATGTCTGTGTGTGTTACCTAGAAGCGGTACGGAGAGTCATCAGATCTCAGGAGTAGAGAGGATAGAGAGATAGGGAGATGTCTGTGTGTGTTACCTGGAAGGAGTAGAGAGGATAGAGAGATAGGGAGATGTCTGTGTGTGTTACCTGGAAGCGGTAAGGAGAGTCATCAGATCTCAGTAGTAGAGAGGATAGAGAGATAGGGAGATGTCTGTGTGTGTTACCTGGAAGCGGTAAGGAGAGTCATCAGATCTCAGTAGTAGAGAGGATAGAGAGATAGGGAGATGTCTGTGTGTGTTACCTGGAAGCGGTACGGAGAGTCATCAGATCTCAGTAGTAGAGAGGATAGAGCAGGGGTGTCAAACTCATTCCACGGAGGGCCTTGTGTCTGCAGGTTTTTGGTCTTTCCTTTCAATAAAGCCCTAGACAACCAGGTGTGGGGAGTTCCTAACTAATTAGTGATGTTAATTCATCAATCAAGTACAAGGGTGGAGCGAAAACCCGCAGACACTCGGCCCTCCATGGAATGAGTTTGACACCTGTGGGATAGAGGATAGAGAGATGTCTGTGTGTGTTACCTGGAAGCGGTAAGGAGAGTCACCAGATCTCAGTAGTAGAGAGGATAGAGAGATAGGGAGATGTCTGTGTGTGTTACCTGGAAGCGGTAAGGAGAGTCACCAGATCTCAGTAGTAGAGAGGATAGAGAGATAGGGAGATGTCTGTGTGTGTTACCTGGAAGCGGTACGGAGAGTCATCAGATCTCAGTAGTAGAGAGGATAGAGAGATAGAGAGATGTCTGTGTGTGTTACCTGGAAGCTTTAAGGAGAGTCACCAGATCTCAGTAGTAGAGAGGATAGAGAGATAGGGAGATGTCTGTGTGTGTTACCTAGAAGCGGTAAGGAGAGTCATCAGACCTCAGTAGTAGAGAGGATAGAGAGTTAGGGAGATGTCTGTGTGTGTTACCTGGAAGCGGTAAGGAGAGTCATCAGATCTCAGTAGTAGAGAGGATAGAGAGTTAGGGAGATGTCTGTGTGTGTTACCTGGAAGGAGTAGAGAGGATAGAGAGATAGGGAGATGTCTGTGTGTGTTACCTGGAAGCGGTAAGGAGAGTCATCAGATCTCAGTAGTAGAGAGCGCGGCTCCTTCAGAGGATAGATGTACCCGTACTGCACCAGGAGTCCTCCCAGGTGGCGCGCCTCTACACACACATTTCGATGTGAATTTGATCGGCCAAAAAGTGACATATTGCAGCTTTAAGATAAATATATAGTATAAAACTAGAAATAGTGACAGGAGAAATACATCCACAGTAAATAAGGAAGAACAAGACTTACCTTCCTCTGTTATGTTGTATTTCTGAATCAGCCACTCAATGACATCATTACCTAAAGAGAAAGAGACATTAGCCCCGTTTACACCTGGTTCTAACATGCATCCTTTGTCCTGATATGGTCCACATGCTGATTGTGCCCACGGTTCCAGATAGGTGAAGACGATTAAAAGAGGCATTGTGGTGTGATTGTGATCAGATCTTCCTGACCCCCTCCGGAGGTAGTCAGGGACACGTCGTGTCTAGATAAATACCAAGTGTAGACGGATCTGGATAAATACCAAGTGTAGATGGATCTGGATAAATGACAAGTGTAGACGGATCTGGATAAATGACAAGTGTAGATGGATCTGGATAAATGACAAGTGTAGATGGATCTGGATAAATGACAAGTGTAGACGGATCTGGATAAATGACAAGTGTAGATGGATCTGGATAAATACCAAGTGTAGATGGATCTGGATAAATACCAAGTGTAGATGGATCTGGATAAATGACAAGTGTAGACGGATCTGGATAAATACCAAGTGTAGATGGATCTGGATAAATACCAGATGGATCTGGATAAATACCAAGTGTAGATGGATCTGGATAAATACCAAGTGTAGATGGATCTGGATAAATACCAGATGTATCTGGATAAATACCAAGTGTAGATGGATCTGGATAAATACCAAGTGTAGATGGATCTGGATAAATACCAAGTGTAGATGGATCTGGATAAATACCAAGTGTAGATGGATCTGGATAAATACCAGATGGATCTGGATAAATACCAAGTGTAGACGGATCTGGATAAATACCAGATGGATCTGGATAAATGACAAGTGTAGATGGATCTGGATAAATACCAGATGGATCTGGATAAATACCAAGTGTAGATGGATCTGGATAAATACCAGATGGATCTGGATAAATACCAAGTGTAGATGGATCTGGATAAATACCAAGTGTAGATGGATCTGGATAAATACCAGATGGATCTGGATAAATACCAAGTGTAGACGGATCTGGATAAATACCAGATGGATCTGGATAAATACCAAGTGTAGATGGATCTGGATAAATACCAGATGGATCTGGATAAATACCAAGTGTAGATGGATCTGGATAAATGACAAGTGTAGACGGATCTGGATAAATACCAAGTGTAGATGGATCTGGATAAATGACAAGTGTAGACGGATCTGGATAAATACCAAGTGTAGACGGATCTGGATAAATACCAAGTGTAGATGGATCTGGATAAATACCAAGTGTAGATGGATCTGGATAAATGACAAGTGTAGACGGATCTGGATAAATGACAAGTGTAGATGGATCTGGATAAATACCAAGTGTAGATGGATCTGGATAAATGACAAGTGTAGACGGATCTGGATAAATACCAAGTGTAGATGGATCTGGATAAATACCAGATGGATCTGGATAAATACCAAGTGTAGATGGATCTGGATAAATACCAAGTGTAGATGGATCTGGATAAATGAAAATGAAATGAATGAAAATGAAAATAAACGGATCTATATAATAAATAAATAAATATTAAATGTGAACCTAGAGGTCATGGTGGGTGGTATAACAGTGATGAGGACCTAGAGGTCATGGTGGGTGGTATAACAGTGATGAGGACCTAGAGGTCATGGTGGGTGGTATAACAGTGATGAGGACCTACAGGTCATGGTGTCTGGTATAACAGTGATGAGGACCTAGAGGTCATGGTGGGTGGTATAACAGTGATGAGGTCATGGTGGGTGGTATAACAGTGATGAGGACCTAGAGGTCATGGTGGGTGGTATAACAGTGATGAGGACCTAGAGGTCATGGTGGGTGGTATAACAGTGATGAGGACCTAGAGGTCATGGTGGGTGGTATAACAGTGATGAGGACCTAGAGGTCATGGTGTCTGGTATAACAGTGATGAGGACCTAGAGGTCATGGTGTCTGGTATAACAGTGATGAGGACCTAGAGGTCATGGTGTCTGGTATAACAGTGATGAGGACCTAGAGGTCATGGTGTCTGGTATAACAGTGATGAGGACCTAGAGGTCATGGTGGGTGGTATAACAGAGATGAGGACCTAGAGGTCATGGTGGGTGGTATAACAATGATGAGGACCTAGAGGTCATGGTGGGTGGTATAACAGTGATGAGGACCTAGAGGTCATGGTGTCTGGTATAACAGTGATGAGGTCATGGTGTCTGGTATAACAGTGATGAGGACCTAGAGGTCATGGCGTGTGGTATAACGGTGATGAGGACCTAGAGGTCATGGCGTGTGGTATAACGGTGATGAGGACCTAGAGGTCATGGCGTGGTAACCTAGGTAACCTACCGGTCATGGCGTGTGGTATAACGGTGATGAGGAGTCTCTGGTTTCTCATCTTCATCCCCATGTCAGGATCTTGCATCGCTACGATCACTCTCTCCATCTACACACACACACACACACACACACACACACACACACACACACACACACACACACACACACACACACACACACACACACACACACACACACACACACACACACACACACACATAGTGGTTAGGGAGTAGGGGTTAGGCTTTAGGGATATGGGTTAGGGGTTAGGGGATAGGGGTTAGGGAGTAGGGATTAGGGTTTAGGGGTTGGGGATAGGGTTTCGGGAGTAGGGGTTAAGGAGTAGGGGTTAGGGATAGGGGTTAGGGTTATGGAGTAGGGAGTAGGGGAGTAGGGGTTAGGGAGTAGGGGATAGGGGTTAGGGTTATGGAGTAGGGGTTAGGGAGTAGGGGTTAGGGTTTAGGGATATGGGTTAGGGGGCAGGGGTTAGGGAGTAGGGGGTAGGGAGTAGGGTTAGGCTTTCTTGATAGGGTTTAGGGGATAGGGGTTAGGGAGTAGGGATTAGGGAGTAGGGGTTTGGGGATAGGGGTTTGGGGGTAGGGGGTAGGGGTTAGTGTTATGGAGTAGGGAGTAGGGGTTAGGGTTTAGGGGTATGGAGTAGGGGTTAGGGTTTAGGGGTATGGAGTAGGGGTTAGGGTTATGGAGTAGGGGTTAGGGTTTAGGGGTTAGGGTTTAGGGGTTAGGGATAGGGGTTAGGGTTATGGAGTAGGGAGTAGGGGAGTAGGGGTTAGGGAGTAGGGGATAGGGGTTAGGGTTATGGAGTAGGGGTTAGGGAGTAGGGGTTAGGGAGTAGGGGTTAGGGTTTAGGGGTTAGGGTTTAGGGGTTGGGGATAGGGTTTCGGGAGTAGGGGTTATGGAGTAGGGGTTAGGGAGTAGGGGATAGGGGTTAGGGTTATGGAGTAGGGAGAAGGGGTTAGGGATAGGGCTTAGGGTTACGGAGTAGGGTGTAGGGGAGTAGGGGTTAGGGAGTAGGGGATAGGGGTTAGGGTTATGGAGTAGGGGTTAGGGAGTAGGGGTTAGGGTTTAGGGATATGGGTTTAGGGGTTGGGGATAGGGTTTCGGGAGTAGGGGTTAAGGAGTAGGGGTTAGGGATAGGGGTTAGGGTTATGGAGTAGGGAGTAGGGGAGTAGGGGTTAGGGAGTAGGGGATAGGGGTTAGGGTTATGGAGTAGGGGTTAGGGAGTAGGGGTTAGGGAGTAGGGGTTAGGGTTTAGGGGTTAGGGTTTAGGGGTTGGGGATAGGGTTTCGGGAGTAGGGGTTATGGAGTAGGGGTTAGGGAGTAGGGGATAGGGGTTAGGGTTATGGAGTAGGGAGTAGGGGTTAGGGAGTAGGGGTTAGGGTTTAGGGGTTAGGGTTTAGGGGTTGGGGATAGGGTTTCGGGAGTAGGGGTTAAGGAGTAGGGGTTAGGGATAGGGGTTAGGGTTATGGAGTAGGGGTTAGGGAGTAGGGTTTAGGGGTTAGGGTTTAGGGGCTAGGGATAGGGTTTCGGGAGTAGGGGTTAGGGAGTAGGGATAGGGGTTAGGGTTTAGGGGTTAGGGTTATGGAGTAGGGAGTAGGGAGTAGAGGTTAGCGGTAATGGGGTAGGGTTTAGGGAGCAGGGGTTAGGGTTTAGGGGTTAGGGACAGGGTTTTCGGGAGTAGGGGTTAGGGAGTAGGGTATAGGGATAGGGGTTAGGGTTTAGGGTTATGGAGTAGGGAGTAGGGAGTAGAGGTTAGCGGTAATGGGGTGGGGGTTTAGGGACAGGGTTTTCGGGAGTAGGGGTTAGGGTTTAGAGGTTAGGGTTATGGAATAGGGAGTAGGGGTTAGGGAGTAGGGGTTAGGGAGTAGGGGTTAGGGAGTAGGGGTTAGGGAGTAGGGGTTAGGGATAGGGGTTAGGGTTTAGGGGTTAGGGTTATGGAGTAGGGGTTAGGGAGTAGGGGTTAGGGATAGGGGTTAGGGTTTAGGGGTTAGGGTTATGGAGTAGGGGTTAGGGAGTAGGGGTTAGGGATAGGGTTTAGGGGTTAGGGGTAAGGAGCAGGGGTTAGGGTTTAAGGACAGGGGTTAGGGAGTAGGGGTTAGGGTTATGGAGTAGGGGTTAGGGGTTAGGGTGTAGGGGATAGGGTTTAGGGGATAGGGAGTAGGAGTTAGGGTTAGGGAGTAGGAGTTAGGGTTTAGGGAGTAGGGGTTAGGGTTTAGGGAGTAGGGGATAGGGTTTAGGGAGTAGAGGTTAGGGAGTAGGGGTTAGGGTTTAGGGAGTAGGGGATAGGGTTTAGGGAGTAGGGTTATGGTTAGGGTTTAGGGTTTAGGGAGTAGGGTTATGGTTAGGGTTTAGGGTTTAGGGAGTAGGGTTATGGTTTAGGGAGTAGGGGATAGGGGTTAGGGAGTAGAGGTTAGGGAGTAGGGGTTAGGGAGTAGAGGTTAGGGAGTAGGGTTTAGGGTTTAGGGAGTAGGGGATAGGCTTTAGGGAGTAGGGGATAGGGTTTAGGGAGTAGGGGATAGGGTTTAGGGTTTAGGGAGTAGGGGTTAGGGTTTAGGGTTTAGGGAGTAGGGTTATGGTTAGGGTTTAGGGTTTAGGGAGTAGGGTTATGGTTTAGGGAGTAGGGGATAGGGGTTAGGGAGTAGAGGTTAGGGAGTAGAGGTTAGGGAGTAGGGTTTAGGGTTTAGGGAGTAGGGTTTAGGGAGTAGGGTTTAGGGTTTAGGGAGTAGGGGTTAGGGTTTAGGGTTTAGGGAGTAGGGTTATGGTTAGGGTTTAGGGTTTAGGGAGTAGGGTTATGGTTTAGGGAGTAGGGGATAGGGGTTAGGGAGTAGAGGTTAGGGAGTAGGGGTTAGGGAGTAGAGGTTAGGGAGTAGGGTTTAGGGTTTAGGGAGTAGGGGTTAGGGAGTAGGGTTTAGGGTTTAGGGAGTAGGGGTTAGGGGTTAGAGAGTAGGGGTTAGCGTTTAGGGTTAGGGTTTAGGGGTTAGGGATAGGGTTTAGGGGATAGGGGTGAGGGATTAGGGGTTAGGGTTTAGGGAGTAGAGGTTAGGGAGTAGGGGTTAGCGTTTAGGGTTAGGGTTTAGGGGTTAGGGATATGGTTTAGGGAGTAGGGTTTCGGGAGTAGGGGTTAGGGAGTAGGGATAGGGGTTAGGGTTTAGGGGTTAGGGTTATGGAGTAGGGAGTAGGGAGTAGAGGTTAGCGGTAATGGGGTAGGGGTTAGGGAGCAGGGGTTAGGGTTTAGGGGTTAGGGACAGGGTTTTCGGGAGTAGGGGTTAGGGAGTAGGGTATAGGGATAGGGGTTAGGGTTTAGGGTTATGGAGTAGGGAGTAGGGAGTAGAGGTTAGCGGTAATGGGGTGGGGGTTTAGGGACAGGGTTTTCGGGAGTAGGGGTTAGGGTTTAGAGGTTAGGGTTATGGAATAGGGAGTAGGGGTTAGGGAGTAGGGGTTAGGGAGTAGGGGTTAGGGATAGGGGTTAGGGTTTAGGGGTTAGGGTTATGGAGTAGGGGTTAGGGAGTAGGGGTTAGGGATAGGGGTTAGGGTTTAGGGGTTAGGGTTATGGAGTAGGGGTTAGGGAGTAGGGGTTAGGGATAGGGTTTAGGGGTTAGGGGTAAGGAGCAGGGGTTAGGGTTTAAGGACAGGGGTTAGGGAGTAGGGGTTAGGGTTATGGAGTAGGGGTTAGGGGTTAGGGTGTAGGGGATAGGGTTTAGGGAATAGGGAGTAGGAGTTAGGGTTAGGGAGTAGGAGTTAGGGTTTAGGGAGTAGGGGTTAGGGTTTAGGGAGTAGGGGATAGGGTTTAGGGAGTAGAGGTTAGGGAGTAGGGGTTAGGGTTTAGGGAGTAGGGGATAGGGTTTAGGGTTTAGGGAGTAGGGTTATGGTTAGGGTTTAGGGTTTAGGGAGTAGGGTTATGGTTAGGGTTTAGGGTTTAGGGAGTAGGGTTATGGTTTAGGGAGTAGGGGATAGGGGTTAGGGAGTAGAGGTTAGGGAGTAGGGGTTAGGGAGTAGAGGTTAGGGAGTAGGGGATAGGCTTTAGGGAGTAGGGGATAGGCTTTAGGGAGTAGGGGATAGGGTTTAGGGAGTAGGGGATAGGGTTTAGGGTTTAGGGAGTAGGGGTTAGGGTTTAGGGTTTAGGGAGTAGGGTTATGGTTAGGGTTTAGGGTTTAGGGAGTAGGGTTATGGTTTAGGGAGTAGGGGATAGGGGTTAGGGAGTAGAGGTTAGGGAGTAGGGGTTAGGGAGTAGAGGTTAGGGAGTAGGGTTTAGGGTTTAGGGAGTAGGGGTTAGGGAGTAGGGTTTAGGGTTTAGGGAGTAGGGGTTAGGGTTTAGGGTTTAGGGAGTAGGGTTATGGTTAGGGTTTAGGGTTTAGGGAGTAGGGTTATGGTTTAGGGAGTAGGGGATAGGGGTTAGGGAGTAGAGGTTAGGGAGTAGGGGTTAGGGAGTAGAGGTTAGGGAGTAGGGTTTAGGGTTTAGGGAGTAGGGGTTAGGGAGTAGGGTTTAGGGTTTAGGGAGTAGGGGTTAGGGGTTAGAGAGTAGGGGTTAGCGTTTAGGGTTAGGGTTTAGGGGTTAGGGATAGGGTTTAGGGGATAGGGGTGAGGGATTAGGGGTTAGGGTTTAGGGAGTAGAGGTTAGGGAGTAGGGGTTAGCGTTTAGGGTTAGGGTTTAGGGGTTAGGGATATGGTTTAGGGAGTAGGGTTTAGGGAGTAGGGGTTAGGGAGAAGGGAGTATTGGTTAGCGTTTAGGGTTAGGGTTTAGGGGTTAGGGATAGGGTTTAGGGGATAGGGGTGAGGGATTAGGGGTTAGGGTTTAGGGAGTAACAATCCAAGATGGCGTAGCAGTGCAGACGTGGTTTGTTGTTCTCCCCATGTACATTTTGTATTTTTCGTCTTTTTTATATATATTTCAATTTATTTTCAACCTCTTTTCCATTTTTAGATTAAATATACGTTCCGGTCACCCGCCTCACCCAATGTGATACGGATCTGCTATTTTTAGACCTTACAGCCAGAACCTCCATCAGCAGCTAGCCATCAGAACCTCCATCAGCAGCTAGTAATCAGAACCTCCATCAGCAGCTAGCCATCAGAACCTCCATCAGCAGCTAGCCATCAGAAGCTAACCATCAGCAGCTAGCCATCAGAAGCTAACCATCAGCAGCTAGCCATCAGAAGCTAACCATCAGCAGCTAGCCATCAGAAGCTAACCATCAGCAGCTAGCCATCAGCAGCTAACCATCAGCAGCTAGCCATCAGAAGCTAACCATCAGCAGCTAACCAGCTAATTAGCTACTAGCTATTTAGTCATAGTCAGCCACTGCTACCGGCCTTTACCTTCTGCACAGACTCCAGCCACTTTTAGCCTGAATAATACTTGCCAGCCTGCCAGTATCGGACTGTGTTCTCCACTACAACACCGGATTCCTGCCGTAAACCCTGCACTATTACTCCTGATCATCACAGCTAGCTAGCTGCTACCGAGTGGCTATAGCGGCTAACGCCCCTCTCCCGAAGCTAGCACCAGTTAGCCGCGAGCCAGGCGCATCTCCTTTCGTACAACTACAATACCTCTTCTCGCCAACTGGCCTGGTCCCTTTGTCGAAGGGAACAGGGAAGCCAGGGTAGTCGTTACTACGCTAGCAAGCGGGAGACACAGCGTTTAAAGTTAGCAGGCCGGGGCTAGTAAAAACGTGTTCTCTGACATCGGGGCAAAGGCCGGGTTGAGGGCACAGCGGATCGAGTTACATCAGCAGACCAGTCGTGGTGGTACGCCGTGTCTCCCGCTTGCTAGCGTAGTAACGACTACCCCGGCTTCCCTGTTCCATCTATTGCTGTTCACTGGACCCTATGCTCACTTGGCTACATAGCTGATGCCTGCTGGACTGTTCATTAATCATCGGGGCAAAGGCCGGGTTGAGGGCACAGCGGATCGAGTTCCACCAGCAGACCAGTCGTGGTGGTACGCCGTGTCTCCCGCTTGCTAGCGTAGTAACGACTACCCCGGCTTCCCTGTTCCATCTATTGCTGTTCACTGGACCCTATGCTCACTTGGCTACATAGCTGATGCCTGCTGGACTGTTCATTAATCATCGGGGCAAAGGCCGGGTTGAGGGCACAGCGGATCGAGTTCCACCAGCAGACCAGTCGTGGTGGTACGCCGTGTCTCCCGCTTGCTAGCGTAGTAACGACTACCCCGGCTTCCCTGTTCCCTCTATTGCTGTTCACTGGACCCTATGCTCACTTGGCTACATAGCTGATGCCTGCTGGACGGTTCATTAATCATCGGGGCAAAGGCCGGGTTGAGGGCACAGCGGATCGAGTTACATCAGCAGACCAGTCGTGGTGGTACGCCGTGTCTCCCGCTTGCTAGCGTAGTAACGACTACCCCGGCTTCCCTGTTCCCTCTATTGCTGTTCACTGGACCCTATGCTCACTTGGCTACATAGCTGATGCCTGCTGGACTGTTCATTAATCATCGGGGCAAAGGCCGGGTTGAGGGCACAGCGGATCGAGTTACATCAGCAGACCAGTCGTGGTGGTACGCCGTGTCTCCCGCTTGCTAGCGTAGTAACGACTACCCCGGCTTCCCTGTTCCATCTATTGCTGTTCACTGGACCCTATGCTCACTTGGCTACATAGCTGATGCCTGCTGGACTGTTCATTAATCATCGGGGCAAAGGCCGGGTTGAGGGCACAGCGGATCGAGTTACATCAGCAGACCAGTCGTGGTGGTACGCCGTGTCTCCCGCTTGCTAGCGTAGTAACGACTACCCCGGCTTCCCTGTTCCATCTATTGCTGTTCACTGGACCCTATGCTCACTTGGCTACATAGCTGATGCCTGCTGGACTGTTCATTAATCATCGGGGCAAAGGCCGGGTTGAGGGCACAGCGGATCGAGTTACACCAGCAGACCAGTCGTGGTGGTACGCCGTGTCTCCCGCTTGCTAGCGTAGTAACGACTACCCCGGCTTCCCTGTTCCCTCTATTGCTGTTCACTGGACCCTATGCTCACTTGGCTACATAGCTGATGCCTGCTGGACGGTTCATTAATCACAGTACTCCATTTATTTATTAAAATGTTTATCTGTCGGCCCCAGCCACGAACTCAGGCCCTGTGTGTAGTTAACCGACCCTCTCTGCCCATTCATCGCCATTTTACCTGTTGTTGTTGTCTTAGCTAGCTCTCCCAATCTACACCTCTGATTGATTTATGTCTCTCTCAAATGTCAATATGCCTTGTATACTGTTGTTTAGGATAGTTATCATTCTTTTAGTTCCCTGCGGAGCCCCTAATCCCACTCAACATACCTCAGATACCTCTTTTGTCCCACCTCCCACACATGCGGTCACCTCACACAGCATAACTAGTGCGTCCAGAGATGCAATCTCTCTTATCATCACTCAATGCCTAGGTTTACCTCCACTGTACCCGCACCCCACCATACCCCTGTCTGTACATTATTCCCCGAATCTATTCTACCACGCCCAGAAATCTGCTCCTTTCATTCTCTGTTCACAACGCACTAGACGACCAGTTCAGATAGCCTTTAGCCGTACCCTTATCCTACTCCTCCTCTGTTCCTCGGGTGATGTGGAGGTTAAACCCAGCTCTGTGTGTCCCCAGGCACTCTCATTTGTTGACTTCTGTAACCGAAAAAGCCTTGGTTTCATGCATGTTAACATCAGAAGCCTCCTCCCTAAATTTGTTTTACTCACTGCTTTAGCACACTCCGCCAACAACGATGTCCTAGCAGTGTCCGAATCCTGGTTTAGGAAGGCCACCAACACTAAAACTACAACATTTTCCGTCAAGATAGAACTGCCAAAGGGGGAGGAGTTGCAATCTACTGCAGAGATAGCCTGCAAAGTTCTGTCATACTTTCCAAGTCTATACCCAGACAGTTCTAGCTTCTAATTTTTAAAATTAATCTCTCCAGAAATAAGTCTCTCATTGTTGACGCCTGTAATAGACCCCCCTCAGCTCCCAGCTGTGCCCTGGACACCATATGTGAATTAATTGCCCCCCCATCTATCTTCAGAGTTCGTTCTGTTAGGTGACCTAAACTGGGATGTGCTTAACACCCCGGCCGTCCTACAATCTAAGTTTAATGACCTCAATCTCACACAAATTATCAACGAACCCACCAGGTACAACCTGTCCGGACCTCTATGGGGGTACCACAGGGTTCAATTCTCGGGCCGACTCTCTTCTCTGTATATATCAACGATGTCGCTCTTGCTTCGGGTGACTCCCTGATCCACCTCTACGCAGACGACACCATTTTGTATACATCTGGTCCTTCTTTAGACACTATGTTAACTAACCTCCCGACGAGCTTCAATGCCATACAACTCTCCTTCCGTGGCCTCTAACTGCTCTTAAATTCTAGTAAAACTAAGTGCATGCTTTTCAACCGATCGCTGCCTGCACCCGCCCGCCCGACTAGCATCACTACTCTGGACGGTTCTGACTTAGAATATGTGGACAACTACAAATACCTAGGTGTCTGGCTAGACTATAAACTCTCCTTCCAGACGCATATTAAACATCTCCAATCCAAAATAAAATCTAGAATCGGCTTCCTATTTCGCAACAAAGCCTCCTTTACTCACGCCGCCAAACTAACCCCGTAAAATGACTATCCTACCGATCCTCGACTTCGGCGATGTCATTTACAAAATAGCCTCCAATACTACTCAGCAAATTGGATACTGTCTATCACAGAGCCATCCGTTTTGTCACGAAATCACCATATACCACCTACCACTGTGACCTGTATGCCCTAGTCGGCTGGCCCTCGCTACATATTCGTCGCCAGACCCACTGGTTCCAGGTCATCTATAAGTCTATGCTAGGTCAAGCTCTGCCTTATCTCAGCTCACTGGTCACGATAACAACACCCACCCGTAGCACGCGCTCCAGCAGGTATATCTCACTGGTCAGCCCCAAAACCAACACCTCTTTGGCCGCCTTTCCTTCCGTTCCATGACTGGAACGAATTGCAAAAATCGCTGAAGTTGGAGACTTATATTTCCCTCACTAACTTTAAACATCAGCTATCTGAGCAGCTAACCGATCGCTGCAGCTGTACATAGCCCATCTGTAAATAGCCCACCCAATCTACCTACCTACCGCATCCCCATTTTGTTTTTAATTTACTTTCTGCTCTTTTGCACACCAGTATTTCTACTTGCACATCATCATCTGCTCATCTATCACACCAGTGTTAATTTGCTAAATTGTAATTACTTCGCTACTATGGCCTATTTATTGCCTTACCTCCTCACGCCATTTGCACACACTGTATATAGACTTTCTTCTTTTTCTATTGTGTTATTGATTGTATGTTTGTTTATTCCATGTGTAACTCCATGTTGTTTTTGTTGCACTGCTTTGCTCTTATCTTGGCCAGGTCGCAGTTTTAAATGAGAACTTGTTCTCAACTAGCCTACCTGGTTAAATAAAGGTGAAATAAAAGAAAAACTGGAGTGGGGGTTAGGGAGTAGGGGTTAGGGTGTAGGGGTTAGGGAGTAGGGGTTAGGGTGTAGGGGTTAGGGAGTAGGGGTTAGGGAGTAGGGGTTAGGGAGTAGGGGTTAGGGAGTAGGGGTTAGGGAGTAGGGGTTAGGGTTTAGGGGATAGGGTTTAGGGTGTAGGGGTTAGGGGCAGTGTTCAAGGTTAGTAGTAAGGTGTAGGGGTAGTGCGTAGGGGTTAGTGTAGGTACGGTACCTTTCTGAGGCAATACATCTGCTCCCTCTGAGCTCCTCCTTTAGTCAGCGTGTTGATGGTCATCTTCTCTCTCTCCGTCTCTCTCTCTCCGTCTCTCTCTCTCCGTCTCTCTCTATATATCTCTCTCTCTCTCCGTCTCTCTCTATATATCTCCGTCTCTCTCTCTCCGTGTCTCTCTGTCTCTCTCTCTCCGTGTCTCTCCGTCTCTCTCTCTCCGTGTCTCTCCGTCTCTCTCTATATATCTCCGTCTCTCTCTATATATCTCTCCCTACCTCCCTCTCTCTCTCTATTTCTCTATCCTATATGTATCTCTCTTTCTCTCTTTCTCTCTTTAGCTCTCTCCGTCTCTCTCTCTCTATCTCTCTATCCCCTCTCTATATATCTCTCTTTCTCTCTTTAACTGTCTCCGTCTCTCTCTCTCTTTCAGTAGAAGTGCTGTCTAGATGTCTCTGTCTGTTTTCAGTAATCTGAGGTAGCAGGCAGCAGCGGGACAGTAAAGTGCAGAAATCAACCGAGCTGCACGAGAGCACTAAGTATCCAGCACCCTCCCTCTCTCTCTCTCTCTCCCTCCCTCTCTCTCTCTCTCTCTCTCTCTCTCTCTCTCTCTCTCTCTCTCTCTCTCTCTCACTCCATCCCCTCCCCCTTCTATCTCTCTCTTTCCATCCACCCTCTCTCTCTCTCTCATCCCCCTTCTCACTCTCTCTCTCTCTCACTCCATCCCCTCCCCCTTCTATCTCACTCTCTCATCCCCTCCCCCTTCTATCTCTCAGACTGGTGATGCTGCCATTCTGCGGATTAATGAGGATTATATTATATTGCATATTTATTAATTCATTTATGTTCACCATTGAAACATTTATGATATGGGAATGTTAAAAGACATCATCATAAGTTGTATTACTTTATTAATATATGAATATATTTAGTAGATACATTTATGTTAGGAATACTTTATTAATAAATTTAGTAGGTATATTTATGTTAGTAATACTTTATTAATATATGAATATATTTAGTAGATACATTGATGTTAGCAATACTTTATTAATAGATGAATATATTTAGTAGATACATTTATGTTAGGAATAGTTTATTAATATATTTAGTAAGTATATATATGTTAGGAATACTTTATTAATATATTTTGTAGATACATTTATGTTAGGAATACTTTATTAATATATTTAGTAGGTATATTTATGTAAGGAATACTTTATTAATATATTTAGTAGGTATATTTATGTTAGGAATACTTTATTAATATATTTAGTAGATACATTTATGTTAGTAATACTTTATTAATATATTTTGTAGATACATTTATGTTAGGAATACTTTATTAATATATTTAGTAGGTATATTTATGTTAGGAATACTTTAATAATATATTTAGTAGGTATATTTATGTTAGTAATACTTTATTAATATATTTAGTAGGTATATTTATGTTAGGAATACTTTAATAATATATTTAGTAGGTATATTTATGTTAGTAATACTTTATTAATATATTAAGTATTTAGTAGGTATATTTATGTTAGTAATACTTTATTAATATATTTAGTATTTAGTAGGTATATTTATGTTAGTAATACTTTATTAATATATTAAGTATTTTCTAAGGCTCATCATCCAGGCAGCAGTGTTAGGGTAACCTAGGCAGCAGCCTTACCACACCACAGAGTAGTTACAAACAAGAAAGTAGTCCCAGGGCGCTAGGAGAGAGAAAGTAGTCCCAGGGCGCTAGGAGAGAGAAAGTAATCCCTGAGCAGCCGCCTCGCCCCCAGGTCTTCTTCCACTGATACTTCTAGCCCTGTTCCTAGGATACTAGTTCCACTGCTGTCAGACCTAAGAAACTAGTTTCATACACACCAGGTGCATCTTAAAGGGCTCCCAAGTGGCACAGCGGTCTAAGGCACTGCATCTCAGTGCAAGACGTGTCACTACAGTCCCTGGTTCAAATCCAGGCTGTATCACATCCGTCCGTGATTGGGAGTCCCATAGGGCGGTGCACAATTGGCCCAGCGTCGCTGAGGTAGGCCGTCATTGTAAATAAGACTTTGTTCTTAACTGCCTTGCCTAGTTAAATAAATGTTAAGTTAAAATATATATAAAACCTTTTTAAAGACATGCTTGGGAACAACTACTATGTATTATCTAATCCTCTTTAGTCTGGATGTTTCAATGTGGACTTCATACATACTGAATCTATAAGCAGAATTACTGTCCTACCTCAGTTAGCTATGAAATCGCTAGCTATATGTATGTGGACTTCATACATGCTGAGTCTATTAGCAGAATTACTGTCCTACCTCAGTTAGCTATGAAATCGCTAGCTATATGTATGTGGACTTCATACATGCTGAATCTATTTGCAGAATTACTGTCCTACCTCAGTTAGCTATGAAATCGCTAGCTATTTGTATGTGGACTTCATACATGCTGAGTCTATTAGCAGAATTACTGTCCTACCTCAGTTAGCTATGAAATCGCTAGCTATATGTATGTGGACTTCATACATACTGAATCTATTAGCAGAATTACTGTCCTACCTCAGTTAGCTATGAAATCGCTAGCTATATGTATGTGGACTTCATACATGCTGAGTCTATTAGCAGAATTACTGTCCTACCTCAGTTAGCTATATGTATGTGGACTTCATACATGCTGAGTCTATTAGCAGAATTACTGTCCTACCTCAGTTAGCTATGAAATCGCTAGCTTGAAAGCGACTGTTTTTTCTGGAAGCTGTGCTTTTTCAATTTTCCCCTACACTCCCCCCCCACGTGGGCCAGCCCCCCTAGCAATTTGAGTTCTAGCCAATGAGCTTCAGCCCCTCGCCATTTGAGTGACAGCTAGCAAGATGCACACGCAGCGGAGCGAGACCAATGAAGTGGTGTACATATGTGATGTGTTACTCAATTTTCGGCTTTTGGCTCGTGGGCGCTACTTTAAGAATGACTGGTAAGTATAGAAAGGTACCGGAGAATCTCTTTAACAATTAATAACTTCTTATGGCTGCAATCCCGGTAACGGGATCGATATGACAACAGCCAGTGAAAGTGCAGGGCGCCAAATTCAAAGAATGGTCGGGTCATGGCAGACCTGACTAATTCCCCTCTCATTCGGTAACCCTTCACAGTAGAGGCATCAGCCAAAGTTCTACAGACTGTTGACATCTAGTGGAAGCCGTAGGAAGTGCACACTCATCCACATCTCGCTGTGATTTCAATGGGATCTTGGTTGAAACTCGACTAGCCTCAGAATTTCCACTTCCTGTTTGGATTGTTTCTCATGTTTTTGCCTGTCATATGAGTTCTATTATACTCACAGACATAATTCAAACAGTTTTAGAAACTTCAGAGTGTTTTTTATCCAATACCAATAATATGCATATATTAGGAACTATGACTGAGGAGCAGGCCGTCTACTCTGGGCACCTCTGTGCACCTTTCATCCAAGCTACTCAATACTGCCCCTGCAGCCACAAGAACTTAAAGTGTCTTCTTCTTCTTGTCTTATTTCCTTATTCCTCTCCTTGTTACATTTACATTTGAGTAATTTAGCAGATGCTCTTATCCAGAGCGACTTACAGTTAATGCATTCATCTTAAGATAGCTTTTAATTTAACCCTTATTTTACCAGGTAAGTTGAGTGAGAACACATTCTCATTTACATCAATGACCTGGGGAATAGTTACAGGGGAAAGGAGGGGGGATGAATGAGCCAATTGGAAGCATAGCCTGAAGGTAGCTAGGTGGGACAACCACATATAAGATTCAGAGTAAGTCCATTTTTCTTCAATAAATAACTATCATCAAAGTCAGAGCTAGTAATGGCCCAGTCAAAAGCCCAGTCAAAACTGTTCGCTGCTCTGGCACCCCAATGGTGGAACAAACTCCCTCACGACGCCAGGACAGCGGAGTCAATCACCACCTTCCGGAGACACCTGAAACCCCACCTCTTTAAGGAATACCTAGGATAGGATAAAGTAATCCTTCTAACCCCCCCCCCCCCCCCCCCCCTAAAAGATTTAGATGCACTATTGTAAAGTGGCTGTTCCACTGGATATCATAAGGTGAATGCACCAATTTGTAAGTCGCTCTGGATAAGAGCGTCTGCTAAATGACTTAAATGTAAATGAAGAAAGTCAAGTGTTATTTCACGAAAGGCATATTATTTTTATTGTTATTATAAATTGTTTTAAACATTGGGGGGGGGGGGTCTGGATGAGGAGGAGGAGCAAGGGGGATGCTGTGGGATTATTTAAGATATTCTTTGAAGCGGTAGGATTTCAGATGTTTCCAGAAAATGGGCAAGGACTCTGCTGTCCTAACTTCAGGGAAAGGGGTGGGAGGGCCTAGAGACCAGAGGTGGGCATAGCCTGAAGGTAGGGAGGGGGACTCTGCTGTCCTAGTTTCAGGGAAAGGGGAGGGAGGGCCTAGAGACCAGAGGTGGGCATAGCCTGAAGGTAGGGAGGGGGACTCTGCTGTCCTAGTTTCAGGGAAAGGGGAGGGAGGGCCTAGAGACCAGAGGTGGGCAAGGACTCTGCTGTCCTAGCTTCAGGGAAAGAGGTGGGAGGGCCTAGAGACCAGAGGTGGGCATAGCCTGAAGGTAGGGAGGGCAGTTCCTCTTGCTGCTCTGTAGGCAAGTACCATGGTCTTGTAGCGAGCTTCAACTGGAAGCCAGTGGAGGCGCGGAGAAGTGGTGTGACATGCGAGAACTTGGGAAGGTTGAACATGGGAGAACTTGCCTCCATTCCTTATTCATGTGCTTGTCTCTTCTCCTTATTTCCTATCCTTGTCTTCTCCGTATCACTCTCTTTGTCTAATATTAAAGAAGTCTCGAGGTATTGCTCGCCTGAGGTAGAGTACCTTATGATAAGCTGTAGACCACACTATCTACCAAGAAAGTTCTCATCTATATTATTCGTAGCCGTCTATTTACCACCACAAAGCGACGCTGGCACTAAGACCGCACTCATCGAACTCTATAAGGCCATAAGCAAACAAGAAATTGCTCACCCAGAAGAGGTGCTCCTAGTGGCCGGGGACTTTATTGCAGGCAAACTTAAATCAGTTTTACCCAAATTTTTACCAGCATGTTAAATGTGCAACCAGAGGGAAAAAAACTCTAGACCAACTTTACTCTACACACAGAGATGCATACAAAGCTTCCCCCCGCCCTCCATTTGGCAAAACATACCATAATTCTATCCTCCTGATTCCTGCTTACAAGAAAAAACTAAAGCAGGAAGTACCAGTGACTCGCTCAATACAGAAGTGGTCAGATGACGTGGATGCTACGCTACAGGACTGTTTTGCAGCACAGACTGGAATATGTTCCTGGAATCATCCAATGGCACCGAGGAGTATCCCACATCAGTCACCAGCTTGATCAATAAGTGCATCGATGACGTTGTCCCCACAGTGACCATACGTACATATCCCAACCAGAAGCTATGGATAACAGGTAACATCCACACCGAGCTAAAGAATAGAGCTGCCGCTTTCAAGGAGCGGGACACTAATCTGGACGCCTAAGAAAGACATCCCGCTATGCCCTCAGACGAACCATCAAACAAGCAAAGCATCAATACGGACTACAAAGGGAAACCCAGACGCGAGTTGCCCGGTGATGCGAGCCTACCAGACGAGCTAAATGCCTTTAATGCTCGCTTCGAGGCAAGAAACACTGAAGCATGCGCGAGAGCACCAGCTGTTCTGGATGACTATGTGATAACGCTCTCGGTAGCCGATGTGAGCAAGACCTTTAAACAGGTCAACATTCACAAAGCCGCAGGGCCAGATGGATTACTAGGACATGTACTCAAAGTATGCGCTGACCAACTGGCAAGTGTCTTCACTGACATTTTCAACCTCTCCCTGACTGAGTCTCTAATACCTACATGTTTCAAGCAGACCACCATAGTCCCTGTGCCCAAGGAAGCGAAGGTAACCTGCCTAAATGATTACCGCCCCGTGGCACTCACGTCGGTAGCCATGAAGTGCTTTGAAAGGCTGGTCATGGCTCACATCAACAGCATCCTCCCGGATACCTTAGACCCACTCCAATTCGCATACCGCCCCAACAGATCCACAGATGACGCAATCGCAATCGCACTCCACACTGCCCTTTCCCACCTGGACAAAAGGAACACCTATGTGAGAATGCTGTTCATTGACTACAGCTCAGCGTTCAACACCACAGTGCCCACGAAGCTAAGAACTGTGGGACTAAACACCTCCCTCTGCAACTGGATCCTGGAATTCCTGACGGGCCGCCAACAGGTGGTAAGTGTAGGCAACAACACATCTGCCACGCTGATCCACAACACTGGGGCCCCTCAGGGGTGTGTGCTTAGTCCCGTCCTGTATTCCCTGCTCACCCACGACTGCGTGTCCATAACACGACTCCAACGCCATCATTAAGTTTGCTGATGACACAACAGTGGTAGGCCTGATCACCGACAATGATGAGACAGCCTATAGGGAGGAGGTCAGAGAACTGGCAATGTGGTGCCAGGACAACAATCTCTCCCTCAATGTGATCAAGAGAAAGAAGCTGTTTGTGGACTACAGGAAAAGGAGGGCCGAACAGGCCTCATTAACATCGACGGAGATGTAGTGGAGCGGGTCGAAAGTTTCAAGTTCCTTGGTGTCCACATCACCAACAAACTATCATGGTCCAAACACACCAAGACAGTCGTGAAGAGGGCACGACAAAACCTTTTCCCCCTCAGGAAACTGAAAAGATTTGGCATGGGTCCCCAGATCCTCAAACAGTTCTACAGCTGCACCATCGAGAGCATCCTGACTGGTTCCATCACCGCCTGATATGGCAACTGCTCGGCATCTGACTGTAAGGCGCTACAGAGGGTGGTATGTATGGCCCAGTACATCACAGGGACCAAGTTTCCTGCAATCCAGGACCTATATAATAGGCGGTGTCAGAGGAAAGCCCATATAATTGTCAGGGACTCCAGTCACCCATGTCATAGACTGTTTTCTCTGCTACCGCACGGCAAGCGGTACCAGAGCGCCAAGTTTAGGACCAAAAGGCTCCTTAACAGCTTCTAGCCACAAGCCATAAGACTGCTGAACAATTAATAAAATGGCCACCGGACTGTTACATTGACCCCCCCCCTCCATTTGTTTTGTACACCCCCCACTGCTGCTACTCTCTGTTTATTATCTATGCATAGTCACTTCACCCCTACCTACATGTACACTGCTGCTACTCACTGTTTATTATCTATGCATAGTCACTTCACCCCTACCTACATGTACACATTACCTCAACTAACCTGTACCGCTGCACATCGACTTGGAACCGGTACCCCCTGTATCTAGCCTCCACACTGACTCGGTACCGGTACCCCTGTATATAGCCTCCACACTGACTCGGTACGGGTACCCCCTGTATATAGCCTCCACACTGACTCGGTACCGGTACCCCCTGTATACCGGTACCCCCTGTATATAGCCTCCACATTGACTCTGTACCAGTACCCCCCTGTATATAGCCTCCTCCAAATTGACTCTGTACCGGTACCCCCTGTATATAGCCTCCTCCACATTGACTCTGTACCGGTACCCCCTGTATATAGCCTCCACATTGACTCTGTACCGGTACCCCCTGTATATAGCCTCCACATTGACTCTGTACCGGTACCCCCTGTATATAGCCTCCACATTGACTCTGTACCGGTACCCCCCTGTATATAGCCTCCTCCACATTGACTCTGTACCGGTACCCCCTGTATATAGCCTCCACATTGACTCTGTACCGGTAACCCCTGTATATAGCCTCCACACTGACTCGGTACCGGTACCCCCTGTATATAGCCTCCACACTGACTCTGTACCGGTACCCCCTGTATATAGCCTCCACATTGACTCTGTACCGGTACCCCCCTGTATATAGCCTCCTCCACATTGACTCTGTACCGGTACCCCCTGTATATAGCCTCCACATTGACTCTGTACCGTAACACCCTGTATACAGCCTCCACATTGACTCTGTACCGGTACCCCCCTGTATATAGCCTCCTCCACATTGACTCTGTACCGGTACCCCCTGTATATAGCCTCCACATTGACTCTGTACCGTAACCCCCTGTATATAGCCTCCACATTGACTCTGTACCGGTACCCCCTGTATATAGCCTCGTTATTGTTATTTTATTGTGTTACTTTTTATTATTTTTTACTTTAGTTTATTTGGTAGATATTTTCTAAACTCTTCTCGAACTGGTTAAGCATTTCACAGTAAGGTCTACACTTGTTGAATTCGGTGCATTTCACAGTAAGGTCTACTAGACTTGTTGTATTCAGCATTTCACAGTAAGGTCTACACTTGTTGTATTCGGTGCATTTCACAGTAAGGTCTACACTTGTTGTATTCAGCATTTCACAGTAAGGTCTACACTTGTTGTATTCAGCATTTCACAGTAAGGTCTACACTTGTTGTATTCGGTGCATTTCACAGTAAGGTCTACACTTGTTGTATTCGGTGCATTTCACAGTAAGGTCTACACTTGTTGTATTCAGCATTTCACGGTAAGGTCTACACTTGTTGTATTCAGCATTTCACGGTAAGGTCTACACTTGTTGTATTCGGTGGTATTTCACAGTAAGGTCTACACTTGTTGTATTCGGTGCATTTCACAGTAAGGTCTACACTTGTTGTATTCGGTGCATGTAACAGTAAGGTCTACACTTGTTGTATTCGGTGCATTTCACAGTAAGGTCTACACTTGTTGTATTCGGTGCATTTCACAGTAAGGTCTACACTTGTTGTTTTCGGTGCATTTCACAGTAAGGTCTACACTTGTTGTATTCAGCATTTCACAGTAAGGTCTACACTTGTTGTATTCGGTGCATTTCACGGTAAGGTCTACACTTAATGTATTCAGCATTTCACAGTAAGGTCTACACTTGTTGTATTCGGTGCATGTAACAGTAAGGTCTACACTTGTTGTATTCGGTGCATTTCACAGTAAGGTCTACACTTGTTGTATTCAGCATTTCACAGTAAGGTCTACACTTGTTGTATTCAGCATTTCACAGTAAGGTCTACACTTGTTGTATTCATCATTTCACAGTAAGGTCTACACCTGTTGTATTCAGCATTTCACAGTAAGGTCTACACTTGTTGTATTCAGCATTTCACAGTAAGGTCTACACTTGTTGTATTCAGCATTTCACAGTAAGGTCTACACCTGTTGTATTCAGCATTTCACAGTAAGGTCTACACTTGTTGTATTCAGCATTTCACAGTAAGGTCTACACTTGTTGTATTCGGTGCATTTCACAGTAAGGTCTACACTTGTTGTATTCAGCATTTCACAGTAAGGTCTACACTTGCTGTATTCGGTGCATGTAATAGTAAGGTCTACACTTGCTGTATTCGGTGCATTTCACAGTAAGGTCTACACTTGTTGTATTCAGCATTTCACAGTAAGGTCTACACTTGTTGTATTCGGTGCATTTAACAGTAAGGTCTACACTTGTTGTATTCAGCATTTCACAGTAAGGTCTACACTTGTTGTATTCAGCATTTCACAGTAAGGTCTACACTTGTTGTATTCAGCATGTAACAGTAAGGTCTACACTTGTTTTATTCGGTGCATTTCACAGTAAGGTCTACACTTGTTGTATTCAGCATTTCACAGTAAGGTCTACACTTGTTGTATTCAGCATGTAACAGTAAGGTCTACACTTGTTGTATTCGGTGCATTTCACAGTAAGGTCTACACTTGCTGTATTCAGCATTTAACAGTAAGGTCTACACTTGTTGTATTCAGCATGTAACAGTAAGGTCTACACTTGCTGTATTCGGTGCATTTCACAGTAAGGTCTACACTTGTTGTATTCGGGGCATTTCACAGTAAGGTCTACACTTGCTGTATTCGGTGCATTTCACAGTAAGGTCTACACTTGTTGTATTCGGTGCATGTAACAGTAAGGTCTACACTTGTTGTATTCGGTGCATTTCACAGTAAGGTCTACACTTGCTGTATTCGGTGCATTTCACAGTAAGGTCTACACTTGTATTCGGTGCATTTCACAGTAAGGTCTACACTTGTTGTATTCGGTGCATTTCACAGTAAGGTCTACACTTGTTGTATTCGGGGCATTTCACAGTAAGGTCTACACTTGCTGTATTCGGTGCATTTCACAGTAAGGTCTACACTTGTTGTATTCGGTGCATTTCACAGTAAGGTCTACACTTGTTGTATTCGGTGCATTTCACAGTAAGGTCTACACTTGCTGTATTCGGTGCATTTCACAGTGAGGTCTACACTTGTTGTATTCGGTGCATTTCACAGTAAGGTCTACACTTGCTGTATTCGGTGCATTTCACAGTAAGGTCTACACTTGTTGTATTCGGTGCATTTCACAGTAAGGTCTACACTTGTTGTATTCGGTGCATTTCACAGTAAGGTCTACACTTGTTGTATTCGGGGCATTTCACAGTAAGGTCTACACTTGCTGTATTCGGTGCATTTCACAGTAAGGTCTACACTTGCTGTATTCGGTGCATTTCACAGTAAGGTCTACACTTGTTGTATTCAGCATTTCACAGTAAGGTCTACACTTGTTGTATTCAGCATTTCACAGTAAGGTCTACACTTGTTGTATTCAGCATTTCACAGTAAGGTCTACACTTGTTGTATTCAGCATTTCACAGTAAGGTCTACACTTGTTGTATTCAGCATTTCACGGTAAGGTCTACACTTGTTGTATTCGGTGGTATTTCACGGTAAGGTCTACACTTGTTGTATTCAGCATGTAACAGTAAGGTCTACACTTGCTGTATTCAGCATTTCACAGTAAGGTCTACACTTGTTGTATTCGGTGCATTTCACAGTAAGGTCTACACTTGTTGTATTCAGCATTTCACAGTAAGGTCTACACTTGCTGTATTCGGTGCATTTCACAGTAAGGTCTACTACACTTGTTGTATTCAGCATTTCACAGTAAGGTCTACACTTGCTGTATTCGGTGCATTTCACAGTAAGGTCTACACTTGTTGTATTCAGCATTTCACAGTAAGGTCTACACTTGTTGTATTCAGCATTTCACAGTAAGGTCTACACTTGTTGTATTCAGCATTTCACAGTAAGGTCTACACTTGTTGTATTCAGCATTTCACAGTAAGGTCTACACTTGCTGTATTCAGCATGTAACAGTAAGGTCTACACTTGTTTTATTCAGCATTTCACAGTAAGGTCTACACTTGTTGTATTCGGTGCATTTCACAGTAAGGTCTACACTTGTTGTATTCAGCATGTAACAGTAAGGTCTACACTTGTTGTATTCGGTGCATTTCACAGTAAGGTCTACACTTGTTGTATTCAGCATGTAACAGTAAGGTCTACACTTGTTGTATTCGGTGCATGTAACAGTAAGGTCTACACTTGTTGTATTCGGTGCATTTCACAGTAAGGTCTACACTTGTTGTATTCAGCATGTAACAGTAAGGTCTACACTTGTTGTATTCAGCATTTCACAGTAAGGTCTACACTTGTTGTATTCGGTGCATTTCACAGTAAGGTCTACACTTGTTGTATTCAGCATTTCACAGTAAGGTCTACACTTGTTTTATTCAGCATGTAACAGTAAGGTCTACACTTGTTGTATTCGGTGCATTTCACAGTAAGGTCTACACTTGTTGTATTCAGCATTTCACAGTAAGGTCTACACTTGTTATATTCGGTTCATTTCACAGTAAGGTCTACACTTGTTGTATTCAGCATTTCACAGTAAGGTCTACACTTGTTGTATTCGGTGCATTTAACAGTAAGGTCTACACTTGTTGTATTCAGGATTTCACAGTAAGGTCTACACTTGTTGTATTCGGTTCATTTCACAGTAAGGTCTACACTTGTTGTATTCAGCATTTCACAGTAAGGTCTACACTTGTTGTATTCAGCATTTCACAGTAAGGTCTACACTTGTTGTATTCGGTGCATTTCACAGTAAGGTCTACACTTGTTGTATTCGGTGCATTTCACAGTAAGGTCTACACTTGTTGTATTCAGCATTTCACTGTAAGGTCTACACTTGTTGTATTCAGCATTTCACAGTAAGGTCTACACTTGTTGTATTCGGTGCATTTCACAGTAAGGTCTACACTTGTTGTATTCAGCATTTCACAGTAAGGTCTACACTTGTTGTATTCGGTGCATTTCACAGTAAGGTCTACACTTGTTGTATTCAGCATTTCACAGTAAGGTCTACACTTGTTGTATTCGGTGCATTTCACAGTAAGGTCTACACTTGTTGTATTCAGCATGTAACAGTAAGGTCTACACTTGTTGTATTCAGCATTTCACAGTAAGGTCTACACTTGTTGTATTCGGTGCATTTCACAGTAAGGTCTACACTTGTTGTATTCAGCATTTCACAGTAAGGTCTACACTTGTTGTATTCGGTGCATTTCACAGTAAGGTCTACACTTGTTGTATTCAGCATTTCACAGTAAGGTCTACACTTGTTGTATTCGGTGCATTTCACAGTAAGGTCTACACTTGTTGTATTCGGTGCATTTCACAGTAAGGTCTACACTTGTTGTATTCAGCATTTCACAGTAAGGTCTACACTTGTTGTATTCGGTGCATTTCACAGTAAGGTCTACACTTGTTGTATTCAGCATGTAACAGTAAGGTCTACACTTGTTGTATTCGGTGCATTTCACAGTAAGGTCTACACTTGTTGTATTCAGCATTTCACAGTAAGGTCTACACTTGTTGTATTCGGTGCATTTCACAGTAAGGTCTACACTTGTTGTATTCGGTGCATTTCACAGTAAGGTCTACACTTGTTGTATTCGGTGCATTTCACAGTAAGGTCTACACTTGTTGTATTCAGTGCATTTCACAGTGAGGTCTACACTTGTTGTATTCAGCATTTCACAGTAAGGTCTACACTTGTTGTATTCAGCATTTCACAGTAAGGTCTACACTTGTTGTATTCGGTGCATTTCACAGTAAGGTCTACACTTGTTGTATTCAGCATTTCACAGTAAGGTCTACACTTGCTGTATTCAGTGCATTTCACAGTGAGGTCTACACTTGTTGTATTCGGTGCATTTCACAGTAAGGTCTACACTTGTTGTATTCGGTGCATTTCACAGTAAGGTCTACACTTGTTGTATTCAGCATTTCACAGTAAGGTCCACACTTGTTGTATTCAGCATTTCACAGTAAGGTCTACACTTGTTGTATTCGGTGCATTTCACAGTAAGGTCTACACTTGCTGTATTCAGCATTTCACAGTAAGGTCTACACTTGTTGTATTCGGTGCATTTCACAGTAAGGTCTACACTTGTTGTATTCGGTGCATTTCACAGTAAGGTCTACACTTGTTGTATTCGGTGCATGTAACAGTAAGGTCTACACTTGTTGTATTCGGTGCATGTAACAGTAAGGTCTACACTTGTTGTATTCGGTGCATTTCACAGTAAGGTCTACACTTGCTGTATTCGGTGCATTTCACAGTAAGGTCTACACTTGTTGTATTCAGCATTTCACAGTAAGGTCTACACTTGTTGTATTCATGTAACAAATAAAGTATAATTTGATTTATCTTCTCTCCTTATTCCCCTCGTCTCCTCTCCTTATTCCCCTCGTCTCCTCTCCTTATTCCCCTCGTCTCCTCTCCTTATTCCCCTCGTCTCCTCTCCTTATTCCTCTCGTCTCCTCTCCTTATTCCCCTTGTCTCCTCTCCTTATTCCCCTCGTCTCCTCTCCTTATTCCTCTCAACTGAGAGCTAATTCCTAGCAAACGATACTCTCACCAATGGGAGGAGATGAACAGAGAGGAGGAGAAAACTGTCCTCAAACTATTTGTGTGTATTGTTAGATATTATGCAACATCTGCTAAATATGTGTATGGACCAATAGAATTACTATTTGTGTGTATTGTTGTGAATTGTTAGATATTATGCAACATCTGCCAAATATGTGTATGGACCAATAGAATTGGAATTGATTTTAGATAAACCCATATATCCATTTGGTTCAGCAGCCAGCAGCCGATTAGTTTCCACTGGAGGTAAAGTCAGTTAAATGCAGAACTGTCATCACACTCTGTGTGTTTTCTGGTTCAGTACCAACTAACATAATCAAACGTTGGATGTCGATAAACCCCATCAGAACACCATTAAACGTTGGATGCCGATAAACCCCATCAGAACATCATTAAACGTTGGATGCCGATAAATGCGATCGAAGAACAGAACCAAACGCGTTGTGACAGACAGGGCAGTTCTCCTCTCCTCCGCGTGCTGTTTGTACTTCATGGGTTTCCGTAGTTGAATGGGTAAACAGCGGGGTATGCACCTTGTTGGTTTCAAATATCTCTCTTTCAAGGTAAGAAAGCGTTTATATAATAACTGCGTAACTCGTGTAGTTACACATACCCTTGCTACGTTGTAATAAAAGCAATTAACAGAAACCTTAGCTAGTTAGCTTGTGGGATACAAACAAACCGAGCATAACTAGCCTCTCCGTGGTTTGCTTGTTAAGCAGCTAACTAACGTTAGTTACCTTGTGGGATACAAACAAACCGAGCATAACTAGCCTCTCCGTGGTTTGCTTGTTAAGCAGATAACTAACGTTAGTTACCTTGTGGGATACAAACAAACCGAGCAAAACTAGCCTCTCCGTGGTTTGTTTGTTAAGCAGCTAACTAACGTTAGTTACCTTGTGGGATACAAACAAACCGAGCATAACTAGCCTCTCCGTGGTTTGCTTGTTAAGCAGCTAACTAACGTTAGTTACCTTGTGGGATACAAACAAACCGAGCATAACTAGCCTCTCTGTGGTTTGTTTGTTAAGCAGATAACTAACGTTAGTTACCTTGTGGGATACAAACAAACCGAGCATAACTAGCCTCTCCGTGGTTTGTTTGTTAAGCAGATAACTAACGTTAGCTACCTTGTGGGATACAAACAAACCGAGCATAACTAGCCTCTCCGTGGTTTGTTTGTTAAGCAGCTAACTAACGTTAGTTACCTTGTGGGATACAAACAAACCGAGCATAACTAGCCTCTCCGTGGTTTGCTTGTTAAGCAGCTAACTAACGTTAGTTACCTTGTGGGATACAAACAAACCGAGCATAACTAGCCTCTCCGTGGTTTGCTTGTTAAGCAGATAACTAACGTTAGTTACCTTGTGGGATACAAACAAACCGAGCATAACTAGCCTCTCCGTGGTTTGTTTGTTAAGCAGCTAACTAACGTTAGTTACCTTGTGGGATACAAACAAACCGAGCATAACTAGCCTCTCCGTGGTTTGCTTGTTAAGCAGCTAACTAACGTTAGTTACCTTGTGGGATACAAACAAACCGAGCATAACTAGCCTCTCCGTGGTTTGTTTGTTAAGCAGATAACTAACGTTAGTTACCTTGTGGGATACAAACAAACCGAGCATAACTAGCCTCTCCGTGGTTTGTTTGTTAAGCAGATAACTAACGTTAGTTACCTTGTGGGATACAAACAAACCGAGCATAACTAGCCTCTCCGTGGTTTGCTTGTTAAGCAGATAACTAACGTTAGTTACCTTGTGGGATACAAACAAACCGAGCATAACTAGCCTCTCCGTGGTTTGTTTGTTAAGCAGCTAACTAACGTTAGTTACCTTGTGGGATACAAACAAACCGAGCAAAACTAGCCTCTCCCTGGTTTGTTTGTTAAGCAGCTAACTAACGTTAGCTACCTTGTGGGATACAAACAAACCGAGCATAACTAGCCTCTCTGTGGTTTGTTAAGCAGCTAACTAACGTTAGTTACCTTGTGGGATACAAACAAACCGAGCATAACTAGCCTCTCCGTGGTTTGCTTGTTAAGCAGATAACTAACGTTAGTTACCTTGTGGGATACAAACAAACCGAGTTAAACTAGCCTCTCCGTGGTTTGCTTGTTAAGCAGATAACTAACGTTAGTTACCTTGTGGGATACAAACAAACCGAGCATAACTAGCCTCTCCGTGGTTTGCTTGTTAAGCAGATAACTAACGTTAGTTACCTTGTGGGATACAAACAAACCGAGTTAAACTAGCCTCTCCGTGGTTTGCTTGTTAAGCAGATAACTAACGTTAGTTACCTTGTGGGATACAAACAAACCGAGCATAACTAGCCTTTCCGTGGTTTGTTTGTTAAGCAGCTAACTAACGTTAGTTACCTTGTGGGATACAAACAAACCGAGCATAACTAGCCTCTCCGTGGTTTGTTTGTTAAGCAGCTAACTAACGTTAGTTACCTTGTGGGATACAAACAAACCGAGCATAACTAGCCTCTCCGTGGTTTGTTTGTTAAGCAGCTAACTAACGTTAGTTACCTTGTGGGATACAAACAAACCGAGCATAACTAGCCTCTCCGTGGTTTGCTTGTTAAGCAGCTAACTAACGTTAGTTACCTTGTGGGATACAAACAAACCGAGTTAAACTAGCCTCTCCGTGGTTTGTTTGTTAAGCATATAACTAACGTTAGCTACCTTGTGGGATACAAACAAACCGAGCATAACTAGCCTCTCCGTGGTTTGTTAAGCAGCTAACTAACGTTAGTTACCTTGTGGGATACAAACAAACCGAGCATAACTAGCCTCTCCGTGGTTTGTTTGTTAAGCATATAACTAACGTTAGCTACCTTGTGGGATACAAACAAACCGAGTTAAACTAGCCTCTCCGTGGTTTGTTTGTTAAGCAGATAACTAACGTTAGTTACCTTGTGGGATACAAACAAACCGAGTTAAACTAGCCTCTCCGTGGTTTGCTTGTTAAGCAGATAACTAACGTTAGTTACCTTGTGGGATACAAACAAACCGAGCATAACTAGCCTCTCCGTGGTTTGTTTGTTAAGCAGCTAACTAACGTTAGTTACCTTGTGGGATACAAACAAACCGAGCATAACTAGCCTCTCCGTGGTTTGTTTGTTAAGCATATAACTAACGTTAGCTACCTTGTGGGATACAAACAAACCGAGTTAAACTAGCCTCTCCGTGGTTTGTTTGTTAAGCAGATAACTAACGTTAGTTACCTTGTGGGATACAAACAAACCGAGTTAAACTAGCCTCTCCGTGGTTTGTTTGTTAAGCAGCTAACTAACGTTAGTTACCTTGTGGGATACAAACAAACCGAGCATAACTAGCCTCTCCGTGGTTTGTTTGTTAAGCAGCTAACTAACGTTAGTTACCTTGTGGGATACAAACAAACCGAGCATAACTAGCCTCTCCGTGGTTTGCTTGTTAAGCAGCTAACTAACGTTAGTTACCTTGTGGGATACAAACAAACCGAGCATAACTAGCCTCTCCGTGGTTTGTTTGTTAAGCAGATAACTAACGTTAGTTACCTTGTGGGATACAAACAAACCGAGTTAAACTAGCCTCTCCGTGGTTTGCTTGTTAAGCAGATAACTAACGTTAGTTACCTTGTGGGATACAAACAAACCGAGCATAACTAGCCTCTCCGTGGTTTGTTTGTTAAGCAGATAACTAACGTTAGTTACCTTGTGGGATACAAACAAACCGAGCATAACTAGCCTCTCCGTGGTTTGTTTGTTAAGCAGATAACTAACGTTAGTTACCTTGTGGGTTACAAACAAACCGAGCATAACTAGCCTCTCCGTGGTTTGTTTGTTAAGCAGCTAACTAACGTTAGTTACCTTGTGGGATACAAACAAACCGAGCATAACTAGCCTCTCCGTGGTTTGTTTGTTAAGCAGATAACTAACGTTAGTTACCTTGTGGGATACAAACAAACCGAGCATAACTAGCCTCTCCGTGGTTTGTTTGTTAAGCAGCTAACTAACGTTAGTTACCTTGTGGGATACAAACAAACCGAGCATAACTAGCCTCTCCGTGGTTTGTTTGTTAAGCAGATAACTAACGTTAGTTACCTTGTGGGATACAAACAAACCGAGCATAACTAGCCTCTCCGTGGTTTGTTTGTTAAGCAGCTAACTAACGTTAGTTACCTTGTGGGATACAAACAAACCGAGCATAACTAGCCTCTCCGTGGTTTGTTTGTTAAGCAGATAACTAACGTTAGTTACCTTGTGGGATACAAACAAACCGAGCATAACTAGCCTCTCCGTGGTTTGTTTGTTAAGCAGATAACTAACGTTAGTTACCTTGTGGGATACAAACAAACCGAGCATAACTAGCCTCTCCGTGGTTTGCTTGTTAAGCAGCTAACTAACGTTAGTTACCTTGTGGGATACAAACAAACCGAGCATAACTAGCCTCTCCGTGGTTTGCTTGTTAAGCAGATAACTAACGTTAGTTACCTTGTGGGTTACAAACAAACCGAGCATAACTAGCCTCTCCGTGGTTTGTTTGTTAAGCAGATAACTAACGTTAGTTACCTTGTGGGATACAAACAAACCGAGCATAACTAGCCTCTCCGTGGTTTGTTTGTTAAGCAGCTAACTAACGTTAGTTACCTTGTGGGATACAAACAAACCGAGCATAACTAGCCTCTCCGTGGTTTGTTTGTTAAGCAGATAACTAACGTTAGTTACCTTGTGGGTTACAAACAAACCGAGTTAAACTAGCCTCTCCGTGGTTTGTTTGTTAAGCAGCTAACTAACGTTAGTTACCTTGTGGGATACAAACAAACCGAGCATAACTAGCCTCTCCGTGGTTTGTTTGTTAAGCAGATAACTAACGTTAGCTACCTTGTGGGATACAAACAAACCGAGCATAACTAGCCTCTCCGTGGTTTGTTTGTTAAGCAGATAACTAACGTTAGTTACCTTGTGGGATACAAACAAACCGAGCATAACTAGCCTCTCAGTGGTTTGTTTGTTAAGCAGATAACTAACGTTAGTTACCTTGTGGGATACAAACAAACCGAGCATAACTAGCCTCTCAGTGGTTTGTTTGTTAAGCAGATAACTAACGTTAGTTACCTTGTGGGATACAAACAAACCGAGCATAACTAGCCTCTCAGTGGTTTGTTTGTTAAGCAGCTAACTAACGTTAGTTACCTTGTGGGATACAAACAAACCGAGCATAACTAGCCTCTCTGTGGTTTGTTTGTTAAGCAGATAACTAACGTTAGTTACCTTGTGGGATACAAACAAACCGAGCATAACTAGCCTTTCCGTGGTTTGCTTGTTAAGCAGCTAACTAACGTTAGTTACCTTGTGGGATATAAACAAACCGAGCATAACTAGTCTCTCCGTGGTTTGTTTGTTAAGCAGCTAACTAACGTTAGTTACCTTGTGGGATACAAACAAACCGAGCATAACTAGCCTCTCTGTGGTTTGTTTGTTAAGCAGCTAACTAACGTTAGTTACCTTGTGGGATACAAACAAACCGAGCATAACTAGCCTCTCCGTGGTTTGCTTGTTAAGCAGCTAACTAACGTTAGCTACCTTGTGGGAGACAAACAAACCGAGCATAACTAGCCTCTCCGTGGTTTGCTTGTTAAGCAGATAACTAACGTTAGTTAGCTTGTGGGAGACAAACAAACCGAGCATAACTAGCCTCTCCGTGGTTTGCTTGTTAAGCAGCTAACTAACGTTAGTTACCTTGTGGGATACAAACAAACCGAGCATAACTAGCCTCTCCGTGGTTTGTTTGTAAAGCAGATAACTAACGTTAGCTACCTTGTGGGTTACAAACAAACCGAGCATAACTAGCCTCTCCGTGGTTTGTTTGTAAAGCAGATAACTAACGTTAGTTACCTTGTGGGATACAAACAAACCGAGCATAACTAGCCTCTCCGTGGTTTGCTTGTTAAGCAGATAACTAACGTTAGTTACCTTGTGGGATACAAACAAACCGAGTTAAACTAGCCTCTCCGTGGTTTGCTTGTTAAGCAGATAACTAACGTTAGTTACCTTGTGGGATACAAACAAACCGAGCATAACTAGCCTCTTTCTGTGGTTTGCTTGTTAAGCAGCTAACTAACGTTAGTTACCTTGTGGGATACAAACAAACCGAGCATAACTAGCCTCTCCGTGGTTTGTTTGTTAAGCAGCTAACTAACATTAGTTACCTTGTGGGATACAAACAAACCGAGCATAACTAGCCTCTCCGTGGTTTGTTTGTTAAGCAGCTAACTAACGTTAGTTACCTTGTGGGATACAAACAAACCGAGCATAACTAGCCTCTCTGTGATTTGTTTGTTAAGCAGATAACTAACGTTAGTTACCTTGTGGGATACAAACAAACCGAGCATAACTAGCCTTTCCGTGGTTTGCTTGTTAAGCAGCTAACTAACGTTAGTTACCTTGTGGGATATAAACAAGCCGAGCATAACTAGCCTCTCCGTGGTTTGTTTGTTAAGCAGCTAACTAACGTTAGTTACCTTGTGGGATACAAACAAACCGAGCATAACTAGCCTCTCTGTGGTTTGTTTGTTAAGCAGATAACTAACGTTAGTTACCTTGTGGGATACAAACAAACCGAGCATAACTAGCCTCTCCGTGGTTTGCTTGTTAAGCAGCTAACTAACGTTAGCTACCTTGTGGGAGACAAACAAACCGAGCATAACTAGCCTCTCCGTGGTTTGCTTGTTAAGCAGATAACTAACGTTAGTTAGCTTTAGGGAGACAAACAAACCGAGCATAACTAGCCTCTCCGTGGTTTGCTTGTTAAGCAGCTAACTAACGTTAGTTACCTTGTGGGAGACAAACAAACCGAGCATAACTAGCCTCTCCGTGGTTTGTTTGTAAAGCAGATAACTAACGTTAGTTACCTTGTGGGTTACAAACAAACCGAGCATAACTAGCCTCTCCGTGGTTTGTTTGTTAAGCAGATAACTAACGTTAGTTACCTTGTGGGATACAAACAAACCGAGCATAACTAGCCTCTCCGTGGTTTGCTTGTTAAGCAGATAACTAACGTTAGTTACCTTGTGGGATACAAACAAACCGAGCATAACTAGCCTCTCCGTGGTTTGTTTGTTAAGCAGCTAACTAACGTTAGTTACCTTGTGGGATACAAACAAACCGAGCAAAACTAGCCTCTCCCTGGTTTGTTTGTTAAGCAGCTAACTAACGTTAGCTACCTTGTGGGATACAAACAAACCGAGCATAACTAGCCTCTCTGTGGTTTGTTAAGCAGCTAACTAACGTTAGTTACCTTGTGGGATACAAACAAACCGAGCATAACTAGCCTCTCCGTGGTTTGCTTGTTAAGCAGATAACTAACGTTAGTTACCTTGTGGGATACAAACAAACCGAGTTAAACTAGCCTCTCCGTGGTTTGCTTGTTAAGCAGATAACTAACGTTAGTTACCTTGTGGGATACAAACAAACCGAGCATAACTAGCCTCTCCGTGGTTTGCTTGTTAAGCAGATAACTAACGTTAGTTACCTTGTGGGATACAAACAAACCGAGTTAAACTAGCCTCTCCGTGGTTTGCTTGTTAAGCAGATAACTAACGTTAGTTACCTTGTGGGATACAAACAAACCGAGCATAACTAGCCTTTCCGTGGTTTGTTTGTTAAGCAGCTAACTAACGTTAGTTACCTTGTGGGATACAAACAAACCGAGCATAACTAGCCTCTCCGTGGTTTGTTTGTTAAGCAGCTAACTAACGTTAGTTACCTTGTGGGATACAAACAAACCGAGCATAACTAGCCTCTCCGTGGTTTGTTTGTTAAGCAGCTAACTAACGTTAGTTACCTTGTGGGATACAAACAAACCGAGCATAACTAGCCTCTCCGTGGTTTGCTTGTTAAGCAGCTAACTAACGTTAGTTACCTTGTGGGATACAAACAAACCGAGTTAAACTAGCCTCTCCGTGGTTTGTTTGTTAAGCATATAACTAACGTTAGCTACCTTGTGGGATACAAACAAACCGAGCATAACTAGCCTCTCCGTGGTTTGTTTGTTAAGCATATAACTAACGTTAGCTACCTTGTGGGATACAAACAAACCGAGCATAACTAGCCTCTCCGTGGTTTGTTTGTTAAGCAGCTAACTAACGTTAGTTACCTTGTGGGATACAAACAAACCGAGCATAACTAGCCTCTCCGTGGTTTGCTTGTTAAGCAGCTAACTAACGTTAGTTACCTTGTGGGATACAAACAAACCGAGTTAAACTAGCCTCTCCGTGGTTTGTTTGTTAAGCATATAACTAACGTTAGCTACCATGTGGGATACAAACAAACCGAGCATAACTAGCCTCTCCGTGGTTTGTTTGTTAAGCATATAACTAACGTTAGCTACCTTGTGGGATACAAACAAACCGAGCATAACTAGCCTCTCCGTGGTTTGCTTGTTAAGCAGCTAACTAACGTTAGCTACCTTGTGGGAGACAAACAAACCGAGCATAACTAGCCTCTCCGTGGTTTGCTTGTTAAGCAGATAACTAACGTTAGTTAGCTTTAGGGAGACAAACAAACCGAGCATAACTAGCCTCTCCGTGGTTTGCTTGTTAAGCAGCTAACTAACGTTAGTTACCTTGTGGGAGACAAACAAACCGAGCATAACTAGCCTCTCCGTGGTTTGTTTGTAAAGCAGATAACTAACGTTAGTTACCTTGTGGGTTACAAACAAACCGAGCATAACTAGCCTCTCCGTGGTTTGTTTGTTAAGCAGATAACTAACGTTAGTTACCTTGTGGGATACAAACAAACCGAGCATAACTAGCCTCTCCGTGGTTTGCTTGTTAAGCAGATAACTAACGTTAGTTACCTTGTGGGATACAAACAAACCGAGCATAACTAGCCTCTCCGTGGTTTGTTTGTTAAGCAGCTAACTAACGTTAGTTACCTTGTGGGATACAAACAAACCGAGCAAAACTAGCCTCTCCCTGGTTTGTTTGTTAAGCAGCTAACTAACGTTAGCTACCTTGTGGGATACAAACAAACCGAGCATAACTAGCCTCTCTGTGGTTTGTTAAGCAGCTAACTAACGTTAGTTACCTTGTGGGATACAAACAAACCGAGCATAACTAGCCTCTCCGTGGTTTGCTTGTTAAGCAGATAACTAACGTTAGTTACCTTGTGGGATACAAACAAACCGAGTTAAACTAGCCTCTCCGTGGTTTGCTTGTTAAGCAGATAACTAACGTTAGTTACCTTGTGGGATACAAACAAACCGAGCATAACTAGCCTCTCCGTGGTTTGCTTGTTAAGCAGATAACTAACGTTAGTTACCTTGTGGGATACAAACAAACCGAGTTAAACTAGCCTCTCCGTGGTTTGCTTGTTAAGCAGATAACTAACGTTAGTTACCTTGTGGGATACAAACAAACCGAGCATAACTAGCCTTTCCGTGGTTTGTTTGTTAAGCAGCTAACTAACGTTAGTTACCTTGTGGGATACAAACAAACCGAGCATAACTAGCCTCTCCGTGGTTTGTTTGTTAAGCAGCTAACTAACGTTAGTTACCTTGTGGGATACAAACAAACCGAGCATAACTAGCCTCTCCGTGGTTTGTTTGTTAAGCAGCTAACTAACGTTAGTTACCTTGTGGGATACAAACAAACCGAGCATAACTAGCCTCTCCGTGGTTTGCTTGTTAAGCAGCTAACTAACGTTAGTTACCTTGTGGGATACAAACAAACCGAGTTAAACTAGCCTCTCCGTGGTTTGTTTGTTAAGCATATAACTAACGTTAGCTACCTTGTGGGATACAAACAAACCGAGCATAACTAGCCTCTCCGTGGTTTGTTTGTTAAGCATATAACTAACGTTAGCTACCTTGTGGGATACAAACAAACCGAGTTAAACTAGCCTCTCCGTGGTTTGTTTGTTAAGCAGATAACTAACGTTAGTTACCTTGTGGGATACAAACAAACCGAGTTAAACTAGCCTCTCCGTGGTTTGCTTGTTAAGCAGATAACTAACGTTAGTTACCTTGTGGGATACAAACAAACCGAGCATAACTAGCCTCTCCGTGGTTTGTTTGTTAAGCAGCTAACTAACGTTAGTTACCTTGTGGGATACAAACAAACCGAGCATAACTAGCCTCTCCGTGGTTTGTTTGTTAAGCATATAACTAACGTTAGCTACCTTGTGGGATACAAACAAACCGAGTTAAACTAGCCTCTCCGTGGTTTGTTTGTTAAGCAGATAACTAACGTTAGTTACCTTGTGGGATACAAACAAACCGAGTTAAACTAGCCTCTCCGTGGTTTGTTTGTTAAGCAGCTAACTAACGTTAGTTACCTTGTGGGATACAAACAAACCGAGCATAACTAGCCTCTCCGTGGTTTGTTTGTTAAGCAGCTAACTAACGTTAGTTACCTTGTGGGATACAAACAAACCGAGCATAACTAGCCTCTCCGTGGTTTGTTTGTTAAGCAGCTAACTAACGTTAGTTACCTTGTGGGATACAAACAAACCGAGCATAACTAGCCTCTCCGTGGTTTGTTTGTTAAGCAGCTAACTAACGTTAGTTACCTTGTGGGATACAAACAAACCGAGTTAAACTAGCCTCTCCGTGGTTTGCTTGTTAAGCAGCTAACTAACGTTAGTTACCTTGTGGGATACAAACAAACAGAGCATAACTAGCCTCTCCGTGGTTTGTTTGTTAAGCAGCTAACTAACGTTAGTTACCTTGTGGGATACAAACAAACCGAGCATAACTAGCCTCTCCGTGGTTTGTTTGTTAAGCAGCTAACTAACGTTAGCTACCTTGTGGGATACAAACAAACCGAGCATAACTAGCCTCTCCGTGGTTTGTTTGTTAAGCAGCTAACTAACGTTAGTTACCTTGTGGGATACAAACAAACCGAGCATAACTAGCCTCTCCGTGGTTTGCTTGTTAAGCAGCTAACTAACGTTAGTTACCTTGTGGGATACAAACAAACCGAGCATAACTAGCCTCCGTGGTTTGCTTGTTAAGCAGCTAACTAACGTTAGTTACCTTGTGGGATACAAACAAACCGAGCATAACTAGCCTCTCCGTGGTTTGTTTGTTAAGCAGATAACTAACGTTAGTTACCTTGTGGGATACAAACAAACCGAGTTAAACTAGCCTCTCCGTGGTTTGCTTGTTAAGCAGATAACTAACGTTAGTTACCTTGTGGGATACAAACAAACCGAGCATAACTAGCCTCTCCGTGGTTTGTTTGTTAAGCAGATAACTAACGTTAGTTACCTTGTGGGATACAAACAAACCGAGCATAACTAGCCTCTCCGTGGTTTGTTTGTTAAGCAGATAACTAACGTTAGTTACCTTGTGGGTTACAAACAAACCGAGCATAACTAGCCTCTCCGTGGTTTGTTTGTTAAGCAGCTAACTAACGTTAGTTACCTTGTGGGATACAAACAAACCGAGCATAACTAGCCTCTCCGTGGTTTGTTTGTTAAGCAGATAACTAACGTTAGTTACCTTGTGGGATACAAACAAACCGAGCATAACTAGCCTCTCCGTGGTTTGTTTGTTAAGCAGCTAACTAACGTTAGTTACCTTGTGGGATACAAACAAACCGAGCATAACTAGCCTCTCCGTGGTTTGTTTGTTAAGCAGATAACTAACGTTAGTTACCTTGTGGGATACAAACAAACCGAGCATAACTAGCCTCTCCGTGGTTTGTTTGTTAAGCAGCTAACTAACGTTAGTTACCTTGTGGGATACAAACAAACCGAGCATAACTAGCCTCTCCGTGGTTTGTTTGTTAAGCAGATAACTAACGTTAGTTACCTTGTGGGATACAAACAAACCGAGCATAACTAGCCTCTCCGTGGTTTGTTTGTTAAGCAGCTAACTAACGTTAGTTACCTTGTGGGATACAAACAAACCGAGCATAACTAGCCTCTCCGTGGTTTGTTTGTTAAGCAGATAACTAACGTTAGTTACCTTGTGGGATACAAACAAACCGAGCATAACTAGCCTCTCCGTGGTTTGTTTGTTAAGCAGCTAACTAACGTTAGTTACCTTGTGGGATACAAACAAACCGAGCATAACTAGCCTCTCCGTGGTTTGTTTGTTAAGCAGATAACTAACGTTAGTTACCTTGTGGGATACAAACAAACCGAGCATAACTAGCCTCTCCGTGGTTTGTTTGTTAAGCAGCTAACTAACGTTAGTTACCTTGTGGGATACAAACAAACCGAGCATAACTAGCCTCTCCGTGGTTTGTTTGTTAAGCAGATAACTAACGTTAGTTACCTTGTGGGATACAAACAAACCGAGCATAACTAGCCTCTCCGTGGTTTGTTTGTTAAGCAGATAACTAACGTTAGTTACCTTGTGGGATACAAACAAACCGAGCATAACTAGCCTCTCCGTGGTTTGCTTGTTAAGCAGCTAACTAACGTTAGTTACCTTGTGGGATACAAACAAACCGAGCATAACTAGCCTCTCCGTGGTTTGCTTGTTAAGCAGATAACTAACGTTAGTTACCTTGTGGGTTACAAACAAACCGAGCATAACTAGCCTCTCCGTGGTTTGTTTGTTAAGCAGATAACTAACGTTAGTTACCTTGTGGGATACAAACAAACCGAGCATAACTAGCCTCTCCGTGGTTTGTTTGTTAAGCAGCTAACTAACGTTAGTTACCTTGTGGGATACAAACAAACCGAGCATAACTAGCCTCTCCGTGGTTTGTTTGTTAAGCAGATAACTAACGTTAGTTACCTTGTGGGTTACAAACAAACCGAGTTAAACTAGCCTCTCCGTGGTTTGTTTGTTAAGCAGCTAACTAACGTTAGTTACCTTGTGGGATACAAACAAACCGAGCATAACTAGCCTCTCCGTGGTTTGTTTGTTAAGCAGATAACTAACGTTAGCTACCTTGTGGGATACAAACAAACCGAGCATAACTAGCCTCTCCGTGGTTTGTTTGTTAAGCAGATAACTAACGTTAGTTACCTTGTGGGATACAAACAAACCGAGCATAACTAGCCTCTCAGTGGTTTGTTTGTTAAGCAGGTAACTAACGTTAGTTACCTTGTGGGATACAAACAAACCGAGCATAACTAGCCTCTCAGTGGTTTGTTTGTTAAGCAGATAACTAACGTTAGTTACCTTGTGGGATACAAACAAACCGAGTATAACTAGCCTCTCAGTGGTTTGTTTGTTAAGCAGCTAACTAACGTTAGTTACCTTGTGGGATACAAACAAACCGAGCATAACTAGCCTCTCTGTGGTTTGTTTGTTAAGCAGATAACTAACGTTAGTTACCTTGTGGGATACAAACAAACCGAGCATAACTAGCCTTTCCGTGGTTTGCTTGTTAAGCAGCTAACTAACGTTAGTTACCTTGTGGGATATAAACAAACCGAGCATAACTAGTCTCTCCGTGGTTTGTTTGTTAAGCAGCTAACTAACGTTAGTTACCTTGTGGGATACAAACAAACCGAGCATAACTAGCCTCTCTGTGGTTTGTTTGTTAAGCAGCTAACTAACGTTAGTTACCTTGTGGGATACAAACAAACCGAGCATAACTAGCCTCTCCGTGGTTTGCTTGTTAAGCAGCTAACTAACGTTAGCTACCTTGTGGGAGACAAACAAACCGAGCATAACTAGCCTCTCCGTGGTTTGCTTGTTAAGCAGATAACTAACGTTAGTTAGCTTGTGGGAGACAAACAAACCGAGCATAACTAGCCTCTCCGTGGTTTGCTTGTTAAGCAGCTAACTAACGTTAGTTACCTTGTGGGATACAAACAAACCGAGCATAACTAGCCTCTCCGTGGTTTGTTTGTAAAGCAGATAACTAACGTTAGCTACCTTGTGGGTTACAAACAAACCGAGCATAACTAGCCTCTCCGTGGTTTGTTTGTAAAGCAGATAACTAACGTTAGTTACCTTGTGGGATACAAACAAACCGAGCATAACTAGCCTCTCCGTGGTTTGCTTGTTAAGCAGATAACTAACGTTAGTTACCTTGTGGGATACAAACAAACCGAGTTAAACTAGCCTCTCCGTGGTTTGCTTGTTAAGCAGATAACTAACGTTAGTTACCTTGTGGGATACAAACAAACCGAGCATAACTAGCCTCTTTCTGTGGTTTGCTTGTTAAGCAGCTAACTAACGTTAGTTACCTTGTGGGATACAAACAAACCGAGCATAACTAGCCTCTCCGTGGTTTGTTTGTTAAGCAGCTAACTAACATTAGTTACCTTGTGGGATACAAACAAACCGAGCATAACTAGCCTCTCCGTGGTTTGTTTGTTAAGCAGCTAACTAACGTTAGTGACCTTGTGGGATACAAACAAACCGAGCATAACTAGCCTCTCTGTGATTTGTTTGTTAAGCAGATAACTAACGTTAGTTACCTTGTGGGATACAAACAAACCGAGCATAACTAGCCTTTCCGTGGTTTGCTTGTTAAGCAGCTAACTAACGTTAGTTACCTTGTGGGATATAAACAAGCCGAGCATAACTAGCCTCTCCGTGGTTTGTTTGTTAAGCAGCTAACTAACGTTAGTTACCTTGTGGGATACAAACAAACCGAGCATAACTAGCCTCTCTGTGGTTTGTTTGTTAAGCAGATAACTAACGTTAGTTACCTTGTGGGATACAAACAAACCGAGCATAACTAGCCTCTCCGTGGTTTGCTTGTTAAGCAGCTAACTAACGTTAGCTACCTTGTGGGAGACAAACAAACCGAGCATAACTAGCCTCTCCGTGGTTTGCTTGTTAAGCAGATAACTAACGTTAGTTAGCTTTAGGGAGACAAACAAACCGAGCATAACTAGCCTCTCCGTGGTTTGCTTGTTAAGCAGCTAACTAACGTTAGTTACCTTGTGGGATACAAACAAACCGAGCATAACTAGCCTCTCCGTGGTTTGTTTGTTAAGCAGCTAACTAACGTTAGTTACCTTGTGGGATACAAACAAACCGAGCATAACTAGCCTCTCCGTGGTTTGTTAAGCAGCTAACTAACGTTAGTTACCTTGTGGGATACAAACAAACCGAGCATAACTAGCCTCTCCGTGGTTTGTTTGTTAAGCAGCTAACTAACGTTAGTTACCTTGTGGGATACAAACAAACCGAGCATAACTAGCCTCTCCGTGGTTTGCTTGTTAAGCAGCTAACTAACGTTAGTTACCTTGTGGGATACAAACAAACCGAGCATAACTAGCCTCTCCGTGGTTTGCTTGTTAAGCAGATAACTAACGTTAGTTACCTTGTGGGTTACAAACAAACCGAGCATAACTAGCCTCTCCGTGGTTTGTTTGTTAAGCAGATAACTAACGTTAGTTACCTTTTGGGATACAAACCGAGCATAACTAGCCTCTCCGTGGTTTGTTTGTTAAGCAGATAACTAACGTTAGTTACCTTGTGGGATACAAACAAACCGAGCATAACTAGCCTCTCCGTGGTTTGCTTGTTAAGCAGATAACTGTCGTCAGTTAACTTGTGGGATACAAACAAACCGAGCATAACTAGCCTCTTTCTGTGGTTTGCTTGTTAAGCAGCTAACTAACGTTAGCTAACGTTAGGAACCGTTAGCCTCCTATCATGGTTATTAGGCAGAGAGTATTGTAGTTTTGGGACACAACATGGGGAGTCTGTATATTGGTTGGAATGCCTTTTTGGGATGGCAGTAATGACTAGTTGTTTAGCGTACCTCCGTTATTTGGTGGTATGAGTGCCTTACCGAACGTATCTTCACATTATTAAGCTTGAATAGCTGGTGAATTGCAAGTTGAATGGCTGCTTCCTGGGCATTAAGAAGGATCGGCATGTTCAACATCTCCTGTAAGGACAGATTCTGGTTCACTACACAAACTAGCTCCCCTGAGTGATGGCTGCCAGATACACTAGCTAGCTCCCCTGAGTGATGGCTGCCAGATACACTAGCTAGCTAGCTCCCCTGAGTGATGGCTGCCAGATACACTAGCTAGCTAGCTCCCCTGAGTGATGGCTGCCAGATACACTAGCTAGCTAGCTCCCCTGAGTGATGGCTGCCAGATACACTAGCTAGCTAGCTCCCCTGAGTGATGGCTGCCAGATACACTAGCTAGCTAGCTCCCCTGAGTGATGGCTGCCAGAAACACTAGCTAGCTAGCTCCCCTGAGTGATGGCTGCCAGATACACTAGCTAGCTAGCTCCCCTGAGTGATGGCTGACAGATACACTAGCTAGCTAGCTCCCCTGAGTGATGGCTGCCAGATACACTAGCTAGCTAACTCCCCTGAGTGATGGCTGCCAGATACACTAGCTAGCTAACTCCCCTGAGTGATGGCTGCCAGATACACTAGCTAGCTAACTCCCCTGAGTGATGGCTGCCAGATACACTAGCTAGCTAACTCCCCTGAGTGATGGCTGCCAGATACACTAGCTAGCTAACTCCCCTGAGTGATGGCTGCCAGATACACTAGCTAGCTAGCTCCCCTGAGTGATGGCTGCCAGATACACTAGCTAGCTAGCTCCCCTGAGTGATGGCTGCCAGATACACTAGCTAGCTCCCCTGAGTGATGGCTGCCAGATACACTAGCTAGCTAAGTGCAACAAGTGGAGTTTTATCAATGCTAGGCTTTGCTATGGAAGATAATTCTGGATTGTTTAATTGGGCTGCTGTTGAGTGTTACTGTGTGTTTCAGGGACCTGATGATGAGTGATACTGTGTTGTTTCAGGGACCTGATGATGAGTGATATGCGTCAGTCGTTGCTACGTCGAGATGCGCTGAGCGCCGCTAAAGAGGTGTGTTACTGTGTGTTACTGTGTGTTACTGTGTGTTACTGTGTGTTACTGTGTGTTACTGAGCGCCGCTAAAGAGGTTCTCACCATGTCTGGATATTTAGCAGTCTGCTGTTGTGTGTTACTGTGTGTTACTGAGTGTTACTGAGCGCCCCTAAAGAGGTTCTCACCATGTCTGGATATTTAGCAGTCTGCTGTTGTGTGTTACT